>NC_056727.1:673962988-674217988 GCF_019279795.1 Protopterus annectens | reverse complement strand
TTTGGCTAACCAAGTTCACCGATGTCTGCAAAGTGGGAGCCATAATTTACCCTCCTGCTGACACGGACATCCTCCAAAAGGGCCGTACTGAAACGGACTCCTGGTGTCAAAGTCATGGTCTCAAGCTAAATTCCAAAAAATGCATAGTCATCCCGTTTGGGGAAAAACAAAACACCCAGGAATTACCACATAGGTGGCAGCCCCCTTAATATGGAAGAGGTAATAAGAGATCTGAGGACCCATGTAGATAGTAATCTCTCCTTTGACAATCATATTGCCAAAGTAGTTAGGAAGTCCTTCTATGTGCCCCATCTGATTACTAAAGGGTTCGCATCTAGAAATAAAGCGGTTATAGTGACCCTCTATAGAACCATCATAGAGTACAATGCCCCATTTGGGATGTACCTCACAAGACACTTCCAGCAGCTGGAAAGACCGCAAAAGTACCTCACCAAGAGGATTACTAGTCTCAAACATATGTCCTATGCAGCCCGACTGAAAAGACTCTGGCTGTACTCAGTGGCATATCGCTTTCTCAGAGGTGATCTCTGCCTGACTTACAAAGCCATGTCCAACTCAGAATTGATGGACATGCTCCACCTAAAGAAATCCAAATCACTGCGAGCCACGCACTCTAGTGAGCTAAACCTCGCCATAACAATAAATAGAACATGCAGGAGGGATAGGTTTCTGTCACAGAGACTCCCTATGCTTTGGAACAAAATTCCAAATTACATCAGGCAGAGCCCCTCACTAACACTCTTCAAGAGAAACCTTGACGAGTGGATGGGTAATAGAAAATACACCCCTGGGATCACTTCATTGGCTCTACTTGACAAAGGATCAGTTAATTAATCAATGGAGCGGCGAAAGCATATATGTGTGTGTATATGTATGTATGTGTGTGTGTGTGTATATATATATGTATATATATATATATATATATATATATATGTATATATATATATATATATATATATATATATATATATATATATATATATATATATACACACACACGTGTGTGTGTGTGTATATCTCTGCGTGTCTATATATATATATATATATATATATATATATATATATATATATATATATATGTATGTATGTATATATGTATGTATATATATATATATATATATATATGTATGTATATGGACTTTGGCTGCAGGTCGAATCAGATATCATCCAGTTCTGAAATCTTTTGCACCCTTGGCTCAGCCATCCTTACCCATAACTCCCCGCTTCTCCTTATGTTCCCCAAATCTAGTTTGCTGCCGTTCTGCTTTGCATCTCAGTCTTTGCATTCTCGGTTTTCGAAACCTAGAGTAGTGAATTTGGTTAGAGTTTGATGTTCCTATTACCTTGATTTGTAGCTTTTTCTGTTCTTTGTCTAACTTGGGTAGTTAGTTAGATATTCTCTTTCATGTTGTCCATCTTCTCAACCTTTTGTCAGTCCTGGAGTTGTTGCGTAGTGTGTTATGTGGGATTATTTGTTGCTTTAGTGGCTTAGTTTTATTATTAAGTACAGATAATGGTTTTAAAAAGCGCATTTCCTGTGGCTAGAAGTTGCCTTTCCAGGATGCACACTTGGTTTGTCCAGGATGCACACTTGGTGTGTTTATTATTTGGAACAGAGCCTGTAGATTCTGGATGCTCCATCTGCAAAAGTTTTGGTACTAGGGACATCAACAAATTCAGGGCCAAGTTGGTTTTAAAAGGGATAATACCCTCGGGGTTCTGTTTTTTCTGCCTTAGTTTCTGGGGTGACTTCTCTTACGGCTCTAAATACTGAGTTCAAGAAGCCCCAACAGCGAGACTCCAGACATTCCAAAGGTGTTTGCAAGAGGTCCTCTTCATCTTTTGCTATTGACCCTGCTCCTTCTGGCTCATCGGTGCCAAGGGTCTCACGACATTCGGGTCCTCTGGCTCCCCCAGTGGCGATATAAGCTTTGACATCTTGTAACCAATCTCCTTCAGCACCAAAAACTAGTAAAACAACTTCTTCTGTACTGAGCATCCCAAACCCCTTCATGAGCAGGTAAAACAACTTCCCCCTTTGCACCAAACACCCGGCCGGAGCGGGTTTTCTGAGTCTTTTTCATCTTCCCCCTGGTTTAGGACTTTTCTGGCTTGGATCGAGCACATGGGGTCTTTTTCCAGTAGACTTTCTAAGCCCTTTTTGGTGGCTTCTTCTGTCTGGTCATCAAGGTCAGTGGGCAGCATTAAAATGTCTGATTTGGAGCAGCTGCTGAGGTCCTTTTTGTAGGCACAGATGTAATTAGGCTTTATCCCTTCATATATGGGTCCGGTGCTAGGACCTTGGCTCCATCCTTCTTGCTTCCTCCCTTGCCCCTTCAGGGCCGAGGTCTTCAGGGCTGGCTGAATTTCCACCCTCCGAATTGGATCCGACTGGTTGGCTGTCCTCAGCTCCATCCTTTTCCTCGGTAGTATCGATCTTAACTCTTTTTGGGTCCATCATGACCTTGGAGCTGTGGCATTGAAGCTGGAGATTCTGGGTCTGGGTAAATGGGTTTGTGCTTTTGGATAGTCTCTTCCACTCTGGGTTTTGGCTTTAACAGCTTGGCACTAATCTCATTGTCAAAGCTAGGTGCAGTTTCCTTAGTTTGGGTCTGTATGGTGCCCTCGGGTTCTGGGACCCGAAAGACCAGCCTCAGCCTTCGACATTATAGAGCGGAGCTTCTCTTCTATGTAGAAGGGTCGGTTTTCTCCATCCTACATCCCCCCCCCTTTTCCATCAGCATCTGTGACCAGTCATCAGTCTGCTCATGGTCAGGCTGCATTAGCCAGCCTCTAGTCTATTCCTGTGGTGGGGCTTCCCTTTCCCTTCCACCTTGGCTTTGTCAGAATTGGAGGTTTCAGGAAAGAGAAGGTGTAAGTGGAAACACCTTGATTCCCCGAGGGAATCTCTCACCGAGGATACTGGCCTCGAGGAAGGAGAGGGATCCCCTAAGTTTCTGCATGGTGATGCCTTTTTCTTTGATTTGTTTGAGCTGTTTTGTGAGCGCAGGGGCTGGACAACTGAAGCGCTCTCTTTGGAGGAGTCATTATTTTGTGAGTTATTTAGCGTATCCTTATCCTTCCCTTGGGTGGTTCCCCTTCCAGCCGCCCTTGTAGACCTGGTATACCAGAGGTCATGGAAGGAACTTGACACAGTGGAGCCCGTCCCCAGTAAGCCAGATAATGTTCTCACACCCCCCCCACGGGCAGGCTACATTGGAGTAAGGGTCTGGCTGTTGATGCCGTTGTTGTCGTGGCAGCAGCCACCAGGAAGAAGGTTTCTTAAGAGATGTCTTGACCCCCCCCCATGAACAAGGGAGTCTCATGAATTGGATCATTTAGGGAAGTGTTCCTATGCCTCAGCCACCTTTGCACTGAAAAACTTTTTCTGTCGCACTTGACAAGACTTCAGTGGGACCTAGTGTCTGAAGTGTCAAGTTCCCTCAAGGTGCAACAGTCTCCAGAAATGCCGAAGATGCTTGAGACATAGTTGTCTACCCTGGTTTCCATAGCCAGTTTTTCCATGTTATGCATCTTGAGTTGCAGGCTACGGTACTGCCATATAGCTTCAGACTTGGATGCATTTGTGTAACTTCGCACAGTGTGTCAAGGCATCCTTCATTAATGCCTCTTTTGACTGGCCCCCCTTAT
This sequence comes from Protopterus annectens, assembly GCF_019279795.1. Classification (NCBI taxonomy): domain Eukaryota; kingdom Metazoa; phylum Chordata; order Ceratodontiformes; family Protopteridae; genus Protopterus; species Protopterus annectens. The sequence continues at coordinate 674,214,316 of NC_056727.1, read as the reverse complement.
TTGGTCCAGAAGTCAAAAATACGCTGGCAAGGCGCATACAAGAAGGGAAGACATGTTGGAGTATTCTTTGCTCTACCCCCAGCAGACCTTTTTGAGAAATCAGAAGGGGGGTGCAAGCATTTCTTCTGAAAATCACAGTTCTGTTACCAGGATGCTCCTCTAGAGGGTTTATCCCAAGGTTGGGGGTGGGGTCATCATAACGGATGCAGTCCTTGGGGCAGGGGTGGTCCACACAGTGAGTGCTTTCATGTGGGGCTTTTTCCTGTTGGCTGTTTCAGCGATTCTGAAGGGTTGCTGTGCTGCTGTTTTCTGGAGGCATTTGGGTGTTGTGTGGCTCTCCACCACAAAGGTTGGGAGGCTATCACCTCAGATACCTGGGTGCTGAGAGTCATATCCCGAGGTTATTACATTCCCTTTTTAGAAGTTCCAATTTATCACCCGAAACGTCTCCCAGGTGTTCCACCCCATCAGAAACCTTGTGCAGCTATAGAGATTCGCAACCTCCTTATAAATCAATTCATTCAGGATGTCCCACCAGACCAGATGTGGGGTCTGTTCCAGCTTCTTTAGTTCCAAAGAAAACAAAGGACCTAAGAGGAATTTTGGATTTAAGCAATTAAATATGTTTGTCTAAAAGACCAAGTTTCAGACAGTCACAATGCAGACCATCTTACCTTTTTTGAGGAAGGACGATTTGATGTGCTTGATGGACCTCAAGGATGCGTACCATGACATCAAAGTAGACCGGTGTTCCAGGAGGTTTCTATGCTTTCAGTTTGGGGGCCAATCATTACCAGTTCAGGGCCATGCCATTTGGACTCATCACAGCCCCACTCCAGGTGTTTACCAAGTGCATGGCAGTGGTCGCAGCCTGGTTTTGGCTGCAAGAATTTCATGTCTTTTTGTACTTAGACGATTGGCTCTTCACCGCCCCCACAAGGGCATCATTGATCATGACCAGGGACTCCTTATTCCACCTGTGCAACAACTCAGACATCACAGTCAGTTATCCAAAATTGAACCTTCAGCCTGTACAAATTTTAGAATTCATAAGGTGTTATCTAGTCATGATGAGTCAAATAGCCAGGCTTCCGAACTCCAGAGTTTTTGGCCTTTAGGCTCAGGCCATGTCAGTGCTTCCAACTCCAAAGCCCCCGGCAGACGCAGTTATGATGAGGTTTCTTTTGAAAGCTTGTTGCAGAGCTACAGTGATCATTGCTCCCTTTTGGCCTCATCAGATGTTGTTTCACTTCCTTTGTCCTCTTCTAAAGTACACCCCTTGGGTACTGGATCCCATTCTTTATTTTATCATCCAGCAGGCCTGGATTCCCCCAGTCTTCAGTCCCTCCAGTTAATTGCATGGTTCCTCCAGTTCCCTTGATGGCAAGAAATCCCAAGCTTTCGTAGGCTGTCATTCATATATTATCTTCTCCAAAGCAGTCCACTAGAAAAGTGTATTCCAGTAAAGGGAAAAAGGTTTGTCCTGTGGGCAGAATCTCTGGGACTTAACCCTTTATTTGCCTCTTTGGAATCCATTTTGGATTCTTTTTTATACTGAGTTGTTTCAATCAGGTTCTAGATTATCATTAAAGTGCAGTTGGAAGCCATTTTTACTTTTTACATTAGCAGAGATAATGTGCCTCTGGCTTTCCTTAAAATATCCAATTCATTCTTCAAAGGTACATTTTTACTCAGTCCCCCAGAATGGGATCTGGTTCCTCCGTGGGATCTACCCTTCGTTTTTCAGGTCCCTGCAGGCCTCCCACTTGAACCTTGAGTTACCTAGGACTTAAAGCTCTTGTCTTGGAAAACTTTATTTTTGGTGGTGGGTACTTCTGCAAGAAAGATTTCAGAGATGCAAGCTCTTGATTATTTACCTTTTTATTTGGTGTTCGATAAAGACAGGGCTTCTCTTCATACAAATCCTTCCTTTCCACCAAACATAACTTCTGAGAATAACCTTAACAGCTCTATTTACCTTCCAATGTTTTTTCCTCCCAATTTCTCCAGCAAAGGTGAAAACCTCTTGTGGTGTTTGGCTGTACGTAGACAGTTGAGGTTTTATTTGGCTCGTACCAAAGCTGTCAGAAAATCCAGCCAGTTATTTGTCTCCTTTTCAAAATCCAGGCTGGGCTCACCTGTGTTTAAATTAACTTTATTATGTGGCTGTCAGATTGTATTTTATTTGCATACTCCTTGAAAGGCAAGCCTCTTCCATAGAAGCCCAAGAGACATTGAACAAGGGCTATGGCTATAACTTTCCTTTTTAGAGAGTCAGTGGGTGATATTTGTGCAGTTGCTATGTGATGGCTCAATACACTTTTGTGTTTTATTATAAGCTGCGTATTCAGTCTAGATCCAAGGCTTCCTTTAGCTCCACTGTGTTGCAGAATATCCTTCCTTAGTTCCTCCCAGGGAATTTTTTTGTGGCTGGGGACTCTGCTACATCTGGCTTCAACCTGTGGGACAGACAACATCAGGTAAAAAAGTTAACATAACGATTGATCCATGTTGTCTATCTCTGTCTGGATCAACCTTCCCACCCTCCTGCCACCTCCTCCTTTTTGACCTGGTAAATCTTTCCTCCTATGATGACCAGAAATTGGAGGTCCTTTCTCAGCTTTCTGGAGTCTTGCATTCTTCTTGGTTTTCATAATCCATTTTTGGGAGGATTCATTTTCAGAATTATATGTTTATGTCATAATGATTTATTTCGTGGTGCAAACTCAATCAGGGGTGCTGAAGGAGGAGCAGGGAGTTATGGGTAAGGGCTAGCCTAGTGGCTAAAGACTTTAGAATTGGACGTTGTCTGAGTCGAAGTTCCACAGGTTGAACCAGACGGACAGAGAGAATATGGACCTATAATTATAGTAAGTACATAACTTGTGTGTCTGTGTGTGTGTGTGCGCGCGTGTGCGTGCATGTATATATACAAATATAAAATCAAAAATACTTCATCTTAGCTATGTCCTCTAGGGGCTCAGCCTCTCTTTCAGTTGGCTTGAAAGCTCTAAAGGGCTTGGTACTTAAACCTCTGTTTTTTTAGGCATCTCAGCTTGAGCTGCCAAAAGGTTTGATTGTGTGGAAGGTGGGCTGAAGATTTGGAAGCTGTCCGACTGTTCTGTCCTTGGCAGGAACCCAAATAGCTGAGGCTACTGTAGCAGCTATCATTCATACATCTATTGTTATAGTAAGTTTACTTACACACTGTACTTTTCCCCTGCTAAAGCCTCACCTCAGGAAGCCACCCTGGCTTCTGGATCTATACCAGATCTTCTGTCTCACCCATTCAGGAAACCTCACCCAGATCTCCTGAACCTGAAGCTAACTGCTTGGTTTCTTCAGTTGCAGTAATGGTCACGTACTCTGTTTTATTGCAGGCAGTTCAGATTATTTTAACTTTTCAAAAAATTACACACAAAAAGTTTATCTTGGTAAAGGGAAATGTTTCTCTCTCTCTGGGCTACCTCCCAGGGAGTAAACCTTTTTGAGGCCTTTATTCATGAAGTTTTACATTTTTTGTAGACAATAATAGTTGAAAAACTTGCCCCTGCATCAAATAAAGTCTAGCTGGCTTCGGTTTCCAATTTTCTGCCACAGGCAGACTCCCGTTCTCTAGCATCACATAGATTTGAAAGTTTTTTTTTTTCTTAGGCCCCAGTGAGACAAGCCTACTCCTCTGTGAGATGTACATTTTGTGCTAGAAGCTTTGCTTTAACACATCTGCCTTTTAAACCAGCTTCCTCAAGTTCCTTTCTTGAAAAACTTACTTTCTACTGCCCATCACTTCCGCTGTTAAATATCTAAGCTACATGCCCTTTCTTGTCTTTGGCAATATCTGATTTTTCATAAGGACAGGTTTTCTCTCTGGTCTAATCCATCCTTCATTCTCAAAGTAGCATCTGAATCTAGTCTAAATCGAACAATCCATCTTCCATTGTTTTTTTTCTTAACTATTCCAACACGGAAGAGTATACTGTTCACACCCTAGACATTCGTCGACAGCTGAGATTTTATTTGCATCACACCAAAGCATACATGAAAGACTCCTAGTTATTTGCGCCGTTTGCACCCAATAAACTGGGTTAGAGCATGTTTAGAGTAACACTGTCCAGATGGCTGTATCTTTTTTTTTTTTATGCCAGTCGCAATAAATTATGTAAACCAAGAGCTCATTTAGCATGTTCTGTGGCTACATCTACAGCCTTCTTCAGAAATTCTTCAGTTGATCATTTGTGCTACAGCAACTTTGTCCACATTGCATACCTTTTCGAAACATAAACCAGATTCACTGTCAAGATCCAGGGCTTCCTTTGGATGAAGTCTCTTGTGATGACATCAGCCAAGTTTTTCAATAGCTGGGGATTCTGACCCATCAGTTGGACTGGCTGGATGGAATGAAGTGGATATTGTGGTTATATACTTACCATACCACTGCATCATTTAATTTCTGTCTGTCCACTAATAACATCCCTTCCACCATCCCTCCATTAGGCTGAATGAGGATTCTGAAGGAGTTCACATTCCTTACAACCTATCTTAGGTAGCAAACTCTGAGGGAAGCTAGGTTAGTCAAGACAGGTGCATTTTGGGTGGGAAAACTTGGGGAAACTCAAGCTGGAAGCAGTAGCTTTGCTGGTTTGGATCCCTCGTATTGGATGCACAGGAATGGAAGAATCCAACTTTATGGTAAGGGCATAATTGTCATTTCTCTTTTACCATAGACCTTCTTCCAGTTCCTATCACAAAGACCTGTTAGGACAAATATCCTGCATAACTATATTTTGTTCTCTTTTGTTTAAAAGTGGACAAAAACCAGTGTGATATTGCAGCAAACTGCATTAGTATGTCTTTTATCAGAAATGATAAGTTCGGAAAATGCCAGAAACATACATTGGATCTGTAGTTGGTCAGTGAATTACGTATTATCACAGTAGACATGTGAAAATGTTAAATTGACAACACACAAAAAAATTGCCTTTAACTCAAAGTAAAAAAAAAAAAAAAAACACCTGCATTTTTGCAAGAGGGCAGCCCCCCCCCACTTTCCAACACATCTTCTTCATGTATACTGTCTACAGGATCATAAAACCTGGGGGTAAGGAGAAGCGTATTACTCTCACAGTGCCACAGTCTCTGAATTCAGTACATGATCTTTTGACAAAGCACAAGAGTCTATTAAAACAAAATTGGCTATTCCATTTTGTCTAACCGTAGTGCGATAGCCACTTTGTAGCACTAGCACTGTTTCATGTTATCATTATTTTATGTAGTTTATTTCTCACTGCTGAGAATTAGGATTGTTTATTTGATGTAATGGCAAGCTTATATTTTGCCCTACATTAAGGTAAGTATCTACTAAGAATAAACTTTTAAGGGCCAGAAACAGTTGTGTGTCCCTCTAATCACCTTGTAATGATGTTTGAGATCTGATACTAGAACATGAGATGTTATAAAGCAGGGATTTTGTTAAATGTTTTATGATATGAGTACATGAAAGGTTGACAAAGAATTGTGCAAACAAAAACTGAAGACTTTTACTGGCTTCAAGTCAGCACTTACATGCAGTCCTTTCAACACTAGCCTAAAATGTCTGTGTATTTTTTTTTTTTTTTTAAGTATGAATATGGTCTGTTTATAGATACAAAACTGATGTCTTCTAAAGTGTAACTTGACCTTGCAGAATCAAAAAAAATTAGCTCAGGCTCTTTGCCTGCTGATTTGTAAATTGCCTGTGCCTTCTGCTTTCAAGGGAAATCAGTATGCAGCATATTCACCAGTGATAGTGTGTGCAAACGTAAAGGAGCTGACAACAATGAAACTTCTTAAATTAGCCCAGTAATCTTTTCAGTCATGATGTGTCTTTATATTATAGGTATGTGCCTGTAGTTCAGGTGCACAGCAAAATGCTAGAATGAATGAAGCATACCATTCATATAACTTTCACAAAATCTTTCCCTGAAGCAAACATGCAAGATGAGTTCAAAATCATGCACCTATTTATTTAATATGTAGCTCCCATTCTAGTTTTACGGTGTGTAGTCATGCTAATTAGAGGCTATAAAACTTGCATACAGTTTGCATTAATAGATACCATATTTTTAACTCTTTCATCTTTGTCCTTAATTGTCTTAAAACTGTGATATCCCTAAAAACAGTTTTCGCTTTCTGATTGATGTAATTGTTATTTCTGATTGATTGATTGATGTCCTTCCCTTAGAGTAGAGCCATTCTGGGCCTGTTTTCTTCCTGTGTTTATGAGATGTGAAATCTTCAGCCTGAAGTCATATAAAATGTTTGCTGAAGCACAAGAACTAACTACTAGTGTGTCGGCTTTACAAATTCATTTTAGTACGTTGGTGGACATTTTTCATGGGAACTGGCTCCTTCCTTAACATTTTTCAGGAAATCTTTAATGATATTTGTGCTGCAGCAATTGGGACTTCTGTGCACACTTCTGCAAGACTGTAAACTGGATATGATCTCAAGGTCCTGATTGACTTTTACAATCTGCTGTCATTTGGGTTATCCTGTCTTAGTACCACCTGTAATATCCCCATTCTGGGCCAGTAATCAAGGAGCTTGAATCCTCACCACTGGAACTGGAGAGGGACGTTCACTTGGAGCAAAAATGGATAACCCAGTATTTCCAGATGCAGCTCTCTGCATCAAACATAATCTCTCTTAAGAGCACACAGGGAACACACTCAGTCCAGGGTCTGGAGTTCTCTGTCTCCCTCCAGGTCCCCAGTAAGACTCCCCACTGGCACAGCTATAGAGTTGAGACCTCAGTCGAGTGTCCAAGCCAAGTTCTCTAGCACCCTCTCCTTGAAACTAGTGCTTTGTGTCCCTGCTCCAAACAGCTGACACGCATACAATTTGGGATTTGATTTTCATAAACACACACACACACACACACACACACACACACACACACACACACACACACACACAAAAACACACCTGGGAAAAGGCTGGCACAGATTTACTCGCTGTGTATGCCCCCTTCTACCCAGATTATAAGGTTGTTACACCGCCACCTGGCACACCGAAGCCAGCTACTGTAAGGCTCTTGCAAGGGTACCCAATTGTACTGAAAGAAATTAATATTAATACAGATGGTAGTTTGACCAACAGCAAGGCTTTCAGGATCGGCTAGATTTGTCACCAAATATATATAATTATGCTCAGTGATTAAAATATCCCCTAAAAGAACATCCACAGTGAAAAGTTTAAATATATTTAATAATAGGTAATAAAGAACATGAAAATATGGAATATCTATTTACAATAAACACCAGAGTTTTAATCACAGGAAACATTAAAATAACAGAAATTAATAGATTCACAGATACAGAAAAATAGTATCTCACTATATTTTCTTGACTGATCTAAGGAATTACTATTCCCTGGTCACTTTCTAGAGCAAGGCAAGATGAAGTAGGTGAGGGGGTCTTTCTCGGTCAGGTTCCAAAAACAGACTGCAATGAAACTTCAGTCTCACCTGGTATTATACATCTTGTAATCTAACTTCTGGTTCCCATGCTTCCCCCCCACCCCTCGGCTAGAAGCTGATAGGATTAAGCACATATGTCAATAATACACACACATAGAGCCTTGCTAAGATCGACTGCAGCTCCAGGAAGTCATAAAACTATTAAAAACCTCCACCCTTCCAGAGTAGCAATTAGTTCACCTCAAAGACAACGCAGAAAGCTTCCTAGTACAGACTTTTTGTGTCTGGCTGCATTAAGAACTGTAAGATACAATAATTACAGCCTAAGCCAGGTAATTTTAATTCCTAACTATTTTTAAAGTTAGGTGGATTGAGATTAACCTCTTCTCTTCCCGTATTCCATGTTAAAACATACACATTTAAACAGTTACAGTAATACATGTATATTTATTTTTCTGTCCAGTAGGGCACACTGTTGGTACATTTTTAATGCAAGCAGATTTACAAATACATTTTTCAACACAAGCATCTGTACAAATCAGTTTGATATACAAATGACATATAATTCTCTACAAAATTCCAGCTAGCTGTGCTGGCATATTTTACACATGCACTGCCTTACTTCTCTTGGCATAGCTGACATACCTCACATTGTCATACCACCTAAAAGGAGAAACTGTGGACTCTGCATGATCTAGCCATACAGTTCAACTAGAGGACAATCTACATTAGTCCTCTTCAACTTACCCCCCCCCCACCACCACCTTTCTTTGCCCTCTTGTTAATTGTCACAAGTGAAGGCAGTTGAAGGAATGGCTGCTCTGTGTGTTGCACAGAAAGGCAGGTATCTAGAGGCAAACGAGCAGAGATGAAAGTTGGAACCTGGGAAAGTGTAATATAGAGTCTGAATGATTTTATGAAGATTTAAAGTTATAGTAAGTACCTAATTTTTGTTTGCCCCCCCTCCTTTTATGAGTGGTTTTAAGTTTTCAGTTTCATATCTGAGAATTATGTCCGAGTCTCATCCATAGTTCCATAGTTGTTTGCATGCTGAGTGGTCTTCAGTGTTTGAATGTGCAGAATGCTCATAAGAGATCTGATGAGTTTATGGTCTGATGTAATTTCATTAATTTATGTATTCACTTCAACCATTTCAGTTCATGTGTTAAGCCATTTTTAAGGGGCCGCTTCTGACTTGCTTTTGCGAAACACTGGACTGTGTCTTCTGTTGGCTGGCAACACTTTGGAGTACAGCTTGTGTGAAGTTTTCTGTAGTAGCAATCTCCAGTCCTTGAGTTGGCCTTGAACAGGCAACAGGTCTTTCATAGATCCCTCTTCAGAAAGTTTTTTTTTTTTTTCTAAAGAGAAATTATTTCTATCATTTGCTTAGCAGTGGAAGTATGCCCTTAATTTATGAATATTTTTAAATATTGTTTTGTTACTGACAGCATTTAGGAAGGAAGTAGTTATCTGTTGTGCAACATTTGCTAATGTCACTTCACATGGATGTTTGCTGTTTAAAAATTACTTTATTGAAATGATATCTTAGCATATTTTAGTAATCTTACCATCTTGTTTAATCTGGTATTTCACTTTCAGTGAAATTTTGTATTTTTGAGATGTTCTTCGTGTTTCACTGTTGCAGTCATCACACTTGGGTTATCTGCCTGCAGGCCCCCCCTCAGTCTGAATACCAGAGTCTTGGGATTTCTGCATCAGATGCTGTTGCCTCTACCATGATGTCAGATCGTCAGGGGTATAAAACATGCAGCCGATGCCATTACATCAGCTTTTCTGCCCGAAGCCGAGCGGAAGAAGCACCAGCATTTTGTGCGCCGTCGGCTGCTACTACTTATTTTCTTTCAGCAGAGATTCAGGAAGTTCTAAAAAGTAGTAAGAGTGCTGGGAATCCTTTTTTATGCTCTAACCGATGTTAGAAAAAGTTAATAATTGTCTTGCCTGTGGAAAGCAAATACCCCACAGAAATTTTCATTCTTACTGCGTCACCTGTTTAGGCCCAAACCACGACGGTCCTCGCTGTTGGTTTTGTGGCAATCTTAAACTATTAAATTTGTCGGGCTGTCTTTGTAATAAATTCTTGTCTCTCATTCTCTGTGTTCCAAAGTGGCTTTGATAAGCCATCCGACTACCGATCTTCCGAAAAAAACATAAGGATAAAGACGGAGAGGGGACCTAGGTCCTCTAAAACGTGGATGATGCTTATGTTAAGCTAGTCGCCAGTCCAACGGTATCAGTGAGGCTTTGAGCCCCTGATACCACCAATTTCTTCAGATTGTGTCTAGAGAAGACCCATTTGTCACATACTCCTGCATGCAACTATCCTACCCCTTGATGGGTCCAGAAACTCTTGCGCAGTTGGGCTTGCCAGGTGGCTGAGGGTGTATTTAGGTCTGTACGTGATTAAAACACTCTCACTCAATAAAAATAAAACAAAATAATTTATTTCAGGCCTCACGTTCCCTCCGCGCCTACCGATGACCAAAGCGCATTCTCAAGCTCCCATGCCACAGAAACAAATGCAAGACCTTATTACTTTAATTAAATTGATTTTCCTTCTGATTATACAGCTCATGAGTCCCCTCAGATTACCAGGACATACCCTTATCTACCTATGAGGATTCAGATGCAGAGGATTCCATTCCCTCTGTCTCCCCCCAGAGGACTTTTCTTTCAGTGAAACCCTGCATACCGTCAGAAAGCATTTCCGCTGGGAGTGCCAGGACTACCCACAGTCCAAAAAGAGACTCAGGGAATTTTTAAACTTGCCTCAGCACAGGCCTCTAGCTATTCCCCTGTTCTAGAAATTGTAGATTATGTCTTCGTGGAATCCAGTCTTACCCCTGATACTTTGCCACCAGCTCCTAGAAAGCCTGACAGGTACTACAGAGTACCTGATTCTCTCAAATTTCTATTTAAAAATCCCACTGTGGATCCAGAGACCATTTCCCAGGGACCTAAAGGTATTAAGGCTACTACAGCCAAAAACCCTACCCCTTCGGACAAGGATTCTAGGGCTTTAGACAGATGGGGAAGAAAGTATATACCTCTGCAACTTTTGCCATCAGGGCTTTAAATTGCCAGTTTCACATGTTGAAGTACCAGCAGCATATTATGGAACTAATTAAACAAAAAATGATATTGATTCCTAATTGTGCAGAACATAAAGATTTACAAGAGTTAATGCATTCTGCAAACGAAGTTGGAAAACATACTTTGCAGTGTGGTTTTGATGCCTTAGAAGCATCTTGCAGGGCTGCTGTCACTGGGTCTGTTCTTAGAAGGCATGCTTGGCTGAAGGAACAAATCGTGCCAGACGATGTCAAAGCAAAATTACTAGATGCCCCATTAAAATAAAGAATGTTTGTTTGGCACTAAAGCAGAAGTTCTTAAAAAGATGGAGGAAAAAGCTAAATCTATGCAAACTGTTAAAGAGTTCCTACAGGTGCAGCCACCTAGATTCAGTATGCATTGGCCTTCAAAAATCTGGTCCTTTCCAGTCCCTCCCAGAGCTTCTCAGTCCAAACCCAGGGGCAGCAGACCACCAAGACTACAGTCTCAGGGTATGCACAGATCTAAACAATAGAGTGCTCCCACCTCAAAAACAGGAAGTGGTAAGCCACTCTCTTATGGAAAAAGTTCACAATGACTTGTCCTTCATCCTTCCCAGCCATACCCAAGTACTTACACCCCTAGGAAGAAAATTTGCCCTGCATGCAAAAATCTGGGAGTACATTACCCAGGACAGATGGGTCTTAAACATTGTATCCCAGGGATACAGATTCTACTTCCACTTACTGCCAACCCCAGGCGGATTGCCAGACCTCCTTCCAAACCAGTGGGCAGAGGCCCAAAAGCAAGTATTTTCTCTTCTCAGCATCAGGGCTATTCAACCTGTTCCAACAGAGCAAAGGGGACAGGGTTTTTACTCCAGACTGTTTGTGGTGCCCAGAAAAGAAAACTCTTGGCTCCCTATCCTGGATCTGACAATTCTCAACACCTTCCTGGTGGTACCAAACTTAAAACTGCTTACTCTCCAACAGCTGCTTCCTATGCTAGTCAAGAAGTCCTGGCTGGTCACCCTAGACTTAAAGGAAGCTTATCTGCACATCCCCATAAGGTAATCTTGCAGGAAATATGTTCATCGTGTTTCACTGTTGCAGTCTTTACTCTTGGGTTATCCTGCTGGCAGGCTACCCGCAGTCGGCCAGAATTCCAAAGTCTAGGTCCGGCGTCGATTGCTGTCGCCTCTTCCCTGACGTCAGTGCGCCAGGGGTATAAAAGATGCAGCCTACGCCATTTTCTTAAGTCTTTCTTGCCAGGCGGTGCCCAAAGCAAAAGCAGTTCGCAAGTGCCGGTCTGCCGACTCCTGAGATTTTCAAATCTGAATTTCAGAACCGAAGTCTTCATTAAAGCTAAGTACCCCGTTTGGGAAACTTTTTTCTTGCTCCAGCCTGATGTCAGAAAAAGTTAACAATTGTGTTTCTTGTGGGAAGCAAATACCTGATAAGGATTTTCACTCTTACTGTATTCCTTGCCTAGGCCCTGATCACAACGTTGCTAGCTGTCGGTTTTGTGCTAGATTTAACCAACGCACTATCAAGCGTCGGTTTGATTTTACATTTCATTACTTTGGCCAAAGATTTAATTATATAATGCCGGCGGAACAGCTGACAACCGGAGTTTACAAAAAACGCAAGGACAAGGATAGGCATCCGAGGTCCAAAACCGACGACGAAGCCTCTTCTAGGCCAGTCGCCGGTTCTCAGTGAGGTGTTTTCGGCAGCCCCTGGCGCCCGCTGCCTCAGAGCCACAGGTCGCTACCGACTCCCACGTGGAGCCGACTGGGCCTCTGGAAACTCAAGGTATTGGACACTCTGAAATCCATCCCTCAGATGGGTCCAGAGCCGCTGAGCAGGCATCGGCTTCTGAGGGTGTCTTCAGACCTACACAACTATATGTTAAGCCATCTTCAGCTTCAAAGACAAAGACTAAAGCAGCTCTAAAGACAAAGAAACAAGTACAGAATTCTGCTATTCAGACTTCCATGCCTAAAAAACAGATGCTCAAAATGGCCGAAGACCTAATTACCTTGATCAGGGGCTCCCATCCCCCTCCTGATAAGAGGCCTAGGCAAGAGGCAGAGTACGATTCTTCTGATCAGGTTTCTGTTTCCTCTGATTCCTCTTCTGAACAGGATTACTCCATGCTTTCCTATGAGGATTCTGATGCTGAAGAATCCATTCCTTCAGCCTCTCCTCCTGAGGACTATTCTTTTGGGGAAACACTGCATACTATGAGGGAGCATTTCCACTGAGAGAGCCAAGATTATTCTGAATCTAAGAAAAGGCTCAGAGACTTCCTGCTTCTTCCTCAGCATAGACCCCTTGCTATTCCACCTGTTCTAGACATTGTAGATTATGTATTTTCAGAGTCCGGACTGTCCCCTGACTCTTTACCCCCTGCACCTGCTAAGCCAGACAGATAGTACAGGGTCCCGGATTCTCATAAATTCCTATATAAAAACCCCGCTGCTGACACAGAAACTATATCTCAGGATCCCAAGGGGCTTAAAGCTTCCACTGCAAAAAACCCTGTCCCCTCTGATAGGGATTCTAGGGCTGTAGACAGATGGGGGATAAAAGTTTACACTTCTGTTACCCTGGCTGTAAGGGCTGTAAGGGCTTTAAACTGTCAATTTCATATGCTTAAATATCAGCAATATTTAATGTCACTACTTAAACAGAAAATGTTGACAAATACTGAATGTTCAGAGAACAAGGAATTGCAGGATTTATTGCATGCAGCTGAACAAGTGGGAAAACATACTTTGCAATGTGGTTATGATTCACGGGAGGCCTCTTGTAGGGCCGCTGTTACAGGTTCTGTTATTAGAAGGCATGCTTGGTTAAAGGAACAGAATCTGCCTGATCATGTTAAAGCAAAATTATTAGATGCACCATTACAGCATGATACTTTGTTTGGTACTAAAGCAGAAGAGGTGTTGAAAAAATGGAGGATAAAGCAAAATCCATGCAGACAGTCAAGGATTTCTTACAGGTACAGCCACCCAGGTTTAGCAGGAACTGGCCTTCTAAAAATTGGTCCTTTCCAGTCTCAGACAGACCACAAAGAGGCAGATACAGGCGTCCCAGAGGCAGATCTCAGCCCCAAGGCTCATACAGGCCTAAACAGTGGGGTGCTCCTACCTCCAAAAGCGGAGAAGACAAATCACAACCTTACAGGAAACAGTCCCAGTGACTTTCCTCTACCAGTTCCAAACAGTTTTCTTTTGACAGCCCCCTTAGGGGGAAAACTAGCACTTTTTTCATCAAATTGGCAAATCGTTACCCAAGACAAATGGGTCTTGAACATAGTGTCCCAAGGCTACAGGTTCCATTTTCACACTCTACCAAGGTCAAAGGGCATGCCAGACCTGCCACACAATCAATGGGCAGAGGCACAAAAACAAATTACAGCCCACATGGACATGAGGGCCATTCAGCAAGTACCACAACAAGAGCAGGGCAAGGATTTTACTCCAGACTTTTCCTAGTATCCAGGAAGGACAAAACCTGGAGACCAATTCTGGACCTGTCTATACTAAATACGTTTCTGGAAGTTCCAAAATTCAAGATGTTGACTCTTCAGCAGCTACTGCCCATGCTGGGCAAGAGGGTTTGGCTCATAACTTTGGACCTGAAAGAGGCATACCTGCATGTCCCAATCAGACAATCTTGCAGACGATACCTCGGATTCACAGCTGGCTCAATGCATTACCAATTCTCTGCACTGCCCTTTGGCTTATCTACTGCGCCCAGGGTCTTTACAAAATGCCTGGCACCAGTAATTGCGTTTTGCAGACAAAAAGGAATTCAAATCTATTCCTACTTGGACGACTGCCTAATTCAAGCAGAGAACAAAGACACACTTCTAAAGCATCTGGCGTTTGTAAAAAGATTACTAATTGGCTTAGGGTACACAGTAAACGAAAAGAAATCAAAACTAGTGCCCTCTCAAGAGGTAGTATTCCTGGGTGCAAGCTTAAATACAACTGCCTAGATGGCTTATCTCACGCCAGACAAACAAAAACAACTGACTGCTTACTTCAAGAAATTGGCAACAAAAAACACCTATCTGCAAGGAAAACCCTGCAGGCTTTGGGTTTCATGGCATCCTGCATTCTACTAATTCCATATGCCAGACTGCATATGAGGAAACTACAATGGTATCTGAGAAATGTTCGGACTCAGCATTGCCACAGCCTGGAGACAGTAATTGCACTCATTCACTGCCTACAACAGGAGTTTCAATGGTGGGCTGAAGCCTGTCACCACAACAAGGGTCTGCCATTCAGTTTACCCACAGCCAGACAGACACTGACAACGGATGCATCAGATTATGCCTGGGGGGCCCATATGGCAGGAAAATGTATTCAGGGCACATGGCCTGCAAACCAGAGGCATCTTCACATCAATCAAAAAGAGATGCTAGCTGTTCAAAATGTCCTGAGAGCTTTCAAGGACCTGCTTCATCCAGGACAGTTACTGATAAAGACACACTATGGTCATGTGGTACATAAACAAGCAGGGAGGTACACATTCCTACCCCCTCTGCAGACAAGCAATGACCTTATGGGACAAAGCATTGGCTTTTCAAGTTCACCTGCAAGCACAATTCCTGCCAGGAAAAACAAATACTCTGGCAAACGAACTAAGCAGAAACCTCATGGATCCCCACGAATGGAAACTGGATCCACAAGTCTTCAGGATGATAATAAGGAAATAGGGATGCCCAGACATAGATCTATTTGCCTCTCCTCACAACTATCAATTGCTGAGATTTTACACAAGGATTTACCACAAGCAAGCATGGAAAGTGGACGCCCTATCATTCAGCTGGAACAATCTAACAGTATATGCTTTTCCCCCACTGCCTCTCCTTCCCGGAGTACTCCTAAAGGTCAGACAAGAGAAGCCAAAAATTATTCTGATTGCACCAGACTGGCCACGCCAGCACTGGTACCCAATCCTAAAGAGCTTGTCTCAAGGTCCAGCATGGATATTGCCTCAGACTCACTTGCTCACCCAACAAAACAATCAAATCGTGCATAGCCAACTCAGGACCTTAAATTTGACAGCATGGCGGATAATGTAGCCATTCAGAACACTCCTCTTTCAAAAGCTGTTATGGATGTTATCTTGTAGGCCAGGAGGCCCATTGCCAGAAAATCTTATGCAGAAAAATGGAAGGGATTCTGTGCTTGGAAACAGGAACAAGGCATTGACGCATCTGTACCAAATATTCCTCAGATTTTACAATACCTGAGATGCTGAACAAAGGCCTATCTTTCTCATCAATTAAGATTCATGCCTCTGCCATTTCTGCACATTACAATAAGGAACCTCCTATCTTTTCTCATCCTTTAATAAGGCAGTACCTCAGAGGGGCCAAAAACATTAGGCCTCCAAGGAGAGCACCACTTCCGGCCTGGGACCTCAATTATGTTTTGGAAAAACTCACACTGCCTCCTTTCGAGCCAGCATCAACAGCAAATATAAAATTCTTATCCTGGAAAACAGCTCTGCTCCTAGCCATAACCTCTGCAAGGCGAGTCTCGGAGTTACAAGCACTCATGGCTGTGGAACCTTTCATCATTTTTCATCCAGACAGGGTTTCTCTGAGGACAAACCCTACATTTATGCCTACGGTGGTGTCCAATGTGGCCTTCAACCAAACCATTAACTTGCCTACCTTTTACCCAAATCCACAGAACAAGGGTGAGAAAATTCTGCATTCTTTGGACATACACAGGCAGTTACGCTTCTACTTGGACAGAACTAAAGCTTTCAGAAAGACTGAGCAACTTTTAGTGTCATATGCTGCAGGATCACAAGGAAAGGCTATTTCAGAACAGACTATTTCTAAATGGATAGGCCATTGCATCCATTTCTGCTATTTTCAACATGGCAAATCAGTGCCTAAGGGCATTTTGCCTCATTCCACCAGAGCAGCAGCCACTTCAGCAGCCTTCCTCAGAGGGAGTACCAACCAAAGAAATCTTAGAGGCTGCAACTTGGAGTTCAGTACACACTTTTGCAAAGCACTACCACTTGCCTCTCTACTCTAAGTCCAGAGCAGGCTTCGCCACTGCAGTTTTGCAGGGCCTCATAGCCTCTCCTAATCCTGTTTAGCCCAGCCACCCATCCTCAGCTTTGGGATTCTACCCAAGAGTAATGACTGCAACAGTGAAACATGATGAACATAGTACAGTTGTGTACCTACCATAAATGTAGATGTTCGAGTGTATTCACTGTTGCAGTCCAGGTTACCCACCCACCATCCCCCTTCTCTTTGCTGGGACTTATCTGCACTTCTTTATCCTATACAACCTTTTTGGTGTATTTGCTTGTAGATGAAGGAAATGTTATTTTTATGCTTGCATTTCTTATTGGTATATTTTTCAGCCTACCTCTTTGGGGTACCTGACATCTGGGGCAAGAAAAACTGAAGAAAATGGCGTCGGCTGCATCTTTTATACCCCTGGCGCACTGACATCAGGGAAGAGGTGACAGCAACCAACGCCGGACCTAGACTTTGGAATTCTGGTTGACTGCGGGTAGCCTGCCAGCAGGATAACCCAAGAGTAATGACTGCAACAGTGAATACACTCTAACATCTACATTTATGGTAGGTACACAACTGTACTATCAGTTTTCTGCACTTCCCTTTGGCTTATCTACTGCGCCCAGGGTATTCACAAAATGCCTGGCTCCAGCCATTGCATACTACAGGCAGAGAAAAATTTTAATTTACCCTTACTAGGACGATTGCCTGATTCAGGCGGACAGTCAGGAATTGCTACTTCAGCACCTGAGATTTGTAAAGAGACTCCTAACTTTATACCATCAATGAAAAGAAATCACATCGGATACCCAGCCAAAAAATTTTATTTCTGGGAGCAAGCTTGAACAAAACTTCCCAGATGGCATTCCTCAATCCAGACAAACAAGTTTATTGGACAAACTACTGGCCACCCAAACCCAGCTCTCTGCAAGAAAAATACTGCAAGCCCTAGGGTTCATGGCCTCATGCATTCTCCTAATTCCATATGCAAGACTGCATATGAGAAACTTCATTGGTACTTAAAAAGTCACTGGTGTCAACATTCTCAGGACCTGTTATCAGTAATTCCTATCATTCCTTGCCTAAGGACAGAGTTCCTTTGGTGGGCAGAGGCCTGCTACCACAACGAGGGACTCCTTTTCACTCAACCCCCCACCGCCGAAACCCTGACAACAGACTCATCGGACTATGCATGGGAGGCTCACATGGCAGGCAAATTAATTCAAGGCAAATGGAGGCCAAGACAAATGGATCTGCATATCAATCAAAAAGAAATGTTAGCTGTACAGAATGCACTGACAGCCTTCAAATACCTTATCCTTCCAGGGCAACTCTTGATAAAGACAGGACAACACCACAGTTATGTTGTACATAAACAAGCAGGGGGGAACTCATTCCTACCCACTCTGCAGGTTAGCCATGGCTCTGTGGAACACAGCCTTAAGCAATCAATTGCACTTGCAAGCTCAATTCCTGCCAGGCAAACAAAATTCGCTGGCAGATGACTTAAGCAGAAATCTAATGGACCCACATGAGTGGAAACTGGAACACAACTCATTCAAGCTTCTAATCTACAGGTGGGGGACACCAGAGGTGGACCTCTTTGCTTCCCCCCAGAACCATCATTTGAGCAGATTTTGCACCAGAACTCCCCACGGCCAAGCATGGAAAGTGGATGCCCTATCCTTTACATGGGAAAACCTCTCAATCTATGCCTTTCCCCCTCTGCCCCTCCTCTCGAAATAATACTCAAGATCAAACAGGACAGGCCAAGGACAATCCTGATTGCACCAGACTGGCCACGCCAGCACTGGTATACCCACTTTTATGCAGTCTGACAGCAGTGCCACCCTGGCACCTGCATTAGACCCCTTCCCTGCTGTCCCAGAAGGAGGACCAGATTTTGCACTCTCAGCTGCAAACCCTGAACCAAGCAGCCTGGCTCGTTCCATGAATACATTACCAGCAACTCTCAGCAAACAAGTGCTGGATGTCATCCTTGAAGCCAGAAGGCCTAGTACTAGGAAATCCTATTCAGAAAAGTGGAACAGATACTGTTCTTGGAGCCAGTCTCAGGGAAAGGACACAACTGTGCCCACCTTACCTCAAATCCTAGATTATCTAGTAGAACTGCTCCACAAAGGCCTATCCTTCTCTTCTATTAAGATTCATGCCTCCACCATCTCAGCTCATTACAATATTGAGCCACCCCTCTTCTCTCACTCCCTGGTCAAACAGTTCCTGAGAGGAGCGATCAATCTAAGACCCCGAGGAGAGCTCCCACTCCAGCCTGGGAACTTAACTTTGTACTAGAGAAGCTCACGCTTCCCCCCTTTGATCCTGCTGCTACAGCAAAGTTAAAATTCCTCTCTTGGAAAACAGCCTTACTTCTAGCCATCACTTCAGCAAAAAGAGTGTCTGAGTTGCAGGCCCTTATGGCTGTGCAACCCTTCATTATCTTCCATGCGGACAGGGTTTCCCTCAGGACTAACCCATCACTTATGCCCAAGGTGGTATCCAGTGTGGCTTTGAACCAATCCATCCATTTACCAACCTTTTTCCCTAATCCTCAGAATAAAGGGGAAAGGATCCTGCACTCCTTGGACGTGCACAGGCAGCTTAGGTTCTACCGTGGCAGGACTAAACCTTTCAGAAAATCTGACCAGATGCTAGTCAGCTTTGCTACAGGGGCAGAGGGCAAGGCCATTTCTAAGCAAACCATCTCCACATGGATAGCACACTGCATCCATTTCTGCTACAAACACCATGGAAAACCTACCCACAGGGAATCAGAACCCATTCCACTAGGGCTACCTCAACCTCTACAGCATTTCTTAGGGGAGTCCCTACCAGGGACATCCTGGAAGCTGCAGCCTGGAGTTCTGTACACACCTTCACCAAGCATTACCATTTGCCTGTCTTTTCTAAATCCAGAGCTGGATTTGCTACAGCAGTCTTGCAAGGTCTGCTAACCAGCCCTAATACTTCTTGACTGCCTCCATCCTTCCTCAGCTTTGGGAGTCAACCCAAGTGTGATGACTGCAACAGTGAAACACGAAGAACATAGTACAGTTGTGTACACTTACTATAAATGTAGATGTTCGAGTGTATTCACTGTTGCAGTCCTGGTTACCCTCCCTCCAGCCCCCTGACTTTTCTATACTTTCTACATATCCTCTTTTTTGGCCATATCTTATGGCAATGGTATTTACTGTTTTACAGGAGGTGTTCCACACCATGTAATTGCTTCCTATTTTGGGGGCTCCTGACATCTGGGGCAAGAAAAACTGATGTAATGGCGTCGGCTACATGTTTTATACCCCTGACGATCTGACGTCATGGAAGAGGTGACAGCACCTGATGCAGAAACCCGGAGACTCTGGTATTCGGGCCGACTGAGGGTTACCTGCAGGCAGATAACCAAAGTGTGATGACTGCAACAGTGAATACACTTGAACGTCTACATTTATGGTAAGTGTATACAACTGTACTTTTTGTTGCGTTTGATACTTTTTAAATAATACAGCACTTGGTAAAATAAAGAAATTGAGAAGTGTTGATCTGTGTGGACTCCCTACTGTTTGTTGTTAACTAAAGCAGAAGTCAGTGAAACGCTTATCAGCAGAATGATTTAAATGAAGCTAGCCTGACATTTTACTGATTTGGATTGTTACTACTGAGAAAAGCAGTAATTTTATGCTGTTCTAGCCAAATTTAAGCCTTCCAGGTGTGCATTTGATTGATGTAACTTTGCAAAGATTTGTTTTAATGGGTCTTCCATGTTCCTTTGCACAATGGTTCCTCTGAAGTCACTTGCTTAGTTGTGTTAGATTGAAAACTGTTATTGCTTAAGACTTCTGTGCATTGTTTTGGGGGTTCTCCCTTCACCAGTACAGTGCAAATACAAGATTAGTATATAAAATTTGGAGGCCTGCAGGTGGGTTATGACCTTGGCAAATAAATAAAGAACCATTTATAGTCTGTGCCATAAGGGTGAATGTTATTTTAGTTAGACTGGTTGTGATTGCCAAAGTAGTTCCTGCGTGATCGCATGCTGATCTTAATGTACAGATAGAAAAAACATTTCCTCCAGTTTGAAGACTGGAATGATTAGGCTTTGCAGGATGATTTTGCATCTCTAGATTATTTAGTGTTGAGTTTTCTTGCAGTTTGTGTTTGAGCATTTTGAGTGGAGATCTGGCATACCTCTCACCTCTTAGTGCAAGAAATATGGACAAAGCCTAAAATAATGTTGGGACAAAGGCCCAAAAATGGCGCAGATTTTAAATATTGCTCTTATAAGCTTAGAAGGTTGATGGAATAACAGGATTTGTGTTAACATGCATTTTCTGATGAATGTGAAGAAAGTCAAATGTGTATCATTACATAGTGACTTCAGTCCTCAGAGATTTGCCAGAAAAATAAAAATTTTATGAGGAACAGACCAAAAATGAGGGGAAAGAGTCTAGACAGTTGAGAGCTATGAGATCTGGCTCTGTATTTAAATAGACCCGTTGTTTTTTTATTACCAGAATTGTCTCCTTCATGGAGTACTGTTATTTGCTAGCGCATTCCCCTTTATATGCAACTCTTGAGGTTTGAGAGAGGTGGTATTTAAAGAAGCAGATGTAATTCCTCCTCAGTTTGAACAGTGGTTTGACTCTTTCTCTGGATTATGGACAGATTTATTTGGCTTCAGCAAAGGACTGAAAATTGTTCTGTCAGCTGCTTTTGAAGATGATTCTAAGGGCTGTGACTTTTTTTTTTTAAATTGGAAAACTATTCGTTTGGAGCTATGAATTTAAATGCTTTAAGCCATCTCATTCTCTTGGTTGATTACCCAAGTTACATGCTTGCCCTACTCGTTTTTATGTCTCAGTCTAGTACAGTATTCATTGATCAAAAATATTAAATGCTGCTTCAGATTTGTCTCTGCATATTTGTAAATTTTTTTTTTTCATGTGCAAGTTGTGAATTACTGGTGTAATGATGTAGAGGATTATGATCGGGTCACTGATCATAACCAACATGTTTGTTCAAGTTATGAATGTGAAATTGTTCACCTTGAGAGGTGAATCTTGATACCAATGTTAAGAACATATAAAAGTTGTGATCTAAGAGATCTAGTCATATTTCTTTGTAGTGCTTGGAGCTTTATCTGCTGCATGTACTACCAGTTGCAGAAAAGAAGTGTAGGAAAGTGAAGTGTTCTAGAGCTTTGATAGCTGCCACACAGAGTGGGCTGAAACAAAATTTCTTTCTGAGGTACTAACAGTTCTAAAGGCTTTCAGACACTTCACTGTGTGTGGCAATGTGAAGTATCTAACAGCTTTTAAAGGTATTTTACCCACTTCTTTGGTGGCTGGCACTGGCTGCTGTTATAGTTTAGTGTGAGGGAAGAGCATAACAGCACTTAGAAGCGCTTAACAAAGGCTTGTTAAGCATCTTTCTGACATCCAAACAGTGCATAACAGACATTTCTTTTTTTTGATGTTGAGTATAATTGTTGTGCTGCATGCACTGCAAGAAGGTTCGAAAACAGATATGGGTAGCATGGTGGAATAATCGTCAAGGTTTCTGCCTCATACCTTCAAGGCACAAAACACATTATTGACCTCTGGTTTCTATGCAGAGTTATGTTGAGGGTGTTTTTGGATACTGTAGATCTGAAAATGAGTCCCTTCTTGTTGGATGTTCTTTGTGCTTCACTGTTGCAGTCATTACATTTGGGTTATCTGCTTGCAGTAGCCCTCAGTCGGCCTGATTAACAAAGTCTTGGGTCCTGCGTCGGTTGCTGTCCCTTCTTCCATGACATCAGGTCATCAGGGATATAAAACATGCAGCCGATGCCATTACATCAGTTTTTCTTGCCGTGCGGATCCCGAAGCAGAAGCAGTTCGCAAGTGCCGATCAGCCGACTCCTGAAATTTTTATTTTCGAGTTTCAGAACTGAAGTCTTCAACTAAAGCTAAGTACCTCATTGGGGAAACTTTTTCTTGCTCCTTACCGATGTCAGTAAAAGTTAATAATTGCATTACTTGTGAAAAGCAAATACCTCACAAAGATTTTCATTCGTACTGTATTCCTTGCCTAGACCCTGACCACGACGTACCTTGCTGTCGGTTTTGTGCTTTATTTAATCAGAGCACTATCCGTCATCGGTATATGTTCACCTTTAAATATTTCGGTTCTCGGTTTAATTATCCAGAAATGTCATCTGTTAGCCATCCGACTACCGGGATTCTAAAAAAACCCCAAGATAGAGACAAGCCGCCGAGATCCAAAGCTGCCGCTGACGCTTCTCCTAAGCCAGTTCGCCGGTACTCAGTGAGGTGCTTTCGCAGCCCCTGATACCTGCTACTTCTGACTCACAGGACTCTACTGAGACCCATTCGGAGTACGGTATGCCGCGAGATGCAGAATCTGCACATGTCTCTACCTTGGATGGGTCCGGAGCCGCTGTGCAGGCACCGGCTTCTGAGGGTGTATTCAGGCCTATGGACTTGCATATTAAACAGATGCCTCCTTCTTCGTTTAGGCCAAAATCTCGAACCATGCCTAAGAAACCGACTCCCAGGCTGCATGCTCAGGCCTCTATGCCTAAAAAACAAATGATAAGAATGGCTGAAGATCTTATAACTCTAATCAGTGGAAGCCAACCTCCCTCTTCTAAGAGACCTAGGACTGAAGTTGTTTATGAATCTTCTGACCAGGATTCTGATTTTTCTGATTCTTCTGATGATCTGGATTTGCCCGTATCTACTTATGAGGATTGTGATGCAGAGGACTGTAATCCCTCTGCTTCCCCTCCAGAGGATTTTTCTTTTGGTGAGAACTTACATACTCTAAGGGAGCATTTCCACTGGGAAAGCCAAGATTTTTCTGATTAAAAAAAGAGGCTTAGGGATTTCTTACTCCTGCCTCAGCATAGACCTTTAGCTATACCTCCTGTACTAGACATTGTTGATGATGCCTTTTCAGAATCTAGTTTGGCCCCCAATTCTTTGCCTCCTGCTCCTGGAAAACCTGACAGATATTACAGGGTTCCTGATTCACACAAGTTCGTTTTGAAAAATCCTGTTGCGGATCCAGAGACTATTTCACAGGGACCCAAGGGCATTAAGGCTTCTACTGCTAAAAATCCTACCCCCTCTGATAGAGACTCCAGGGTGCTGGATAGATGGGGTAAGAAAGTTTACACTTCTGCAACCTTGGCCATTAGGGCTTTAAACTGCCAGTTTCATATGTTAAAGTATCAACATGTTATTGGATTGCTTAAACAGAAAATGATGATTCCTGACTGTGCTGAAAATAAAGAATAACAGGATTTAATGCATTCTGCTCAACAGGTTGGAAAACATACTTTGCAATGTGGATTTGTTTCATTAGAGGCCTCTTGCAGGGCTGCTGTTACTAGGTCTGTGCTCAGAAGGCATGTTTGGCTTAAGGAGCAATCTTTGCCTGATCATGTTAAAGACAAATTGTTGGATGCTCCCTTAAATCAGGACTGCCTGTTTGGCAACAAGGCTGAGGAAGTTCAGCCTCCTAGATTTAGTAGGCACTGGCCATCTAAAAACTGGTCCTTTCCAGCCCCTTCCAGGTCTTCTCAAGCCAAACCCAGACACAGCAGAAATCCCAGGTTTCAGTCCCAAGGGACACACAAGACTAAGCAGTGGGGGGTTTCTGCAACCAAATCTGGGAGTAGTAAGACTCCCCATATGGAAAACTGTCTCAATTACTTGCTTTTAAAACTTCCAAGCACTTCCCAACTGAATGCTCTTTTAGGCGGAAAGATTGGTCTGCTGGCCAAAAACTGGGAAATCATTACCCAGGACAAATGGGTTTTAAATATAGTGTCCCAAGGATGCAGATTTCACTTCCACACGTTACCAACACCAAGCAGGTGGCCAGATCTACCCCCAAATCAGTGGGCAGAGGCCCAAAATCAAGTACTCTCTCTCTTAAAAATGGGGGCTATTCAGTTGGTACCAGAAGAGGAAAAGGGACAAGTTTTCTATTTGAGACTTTTCCTGGTACCCAGAAAAGGCAATACATGGTGTCCTATCCTGGACCTTTCTACTAAACACCTTTCTGGTGATTCCAAAATTAAAAATGCTGACTCTTCACCAGCTGCTTCCTATGCTAGGAGAAGATGCATGGTTGGCAACACTAGACTTAAAAGAAGCATACCTGCACAACCCTATCAGGGAGTCTTGCAGAAGATACCTAAGCTTCAAAGCAGGCTACAGGCACCATCAGTTCTCTGCACTGCCCTTTGGCTTATCTACTGCGCCCAGGGTATTCACAAAGTGCCTAGCTCCAGTCATTGCATTTTGCAGGCAAAGAAATATTCAAATATTCAAATATACCCATACCTGGACGATTGTCTAATTCAGGCAGAAAGCCGGGACATTCTTTTGAATCATCTGGCCTTTATTCAGAGGGTGCTGACTTGTCCGGGGTTCACCATAAACGAAAAGAAATCACACCTGGTACCCTGTCAACAAATTATATTCCTGGGAGCAAGCTTGAATACAACTTCCCAGATGGCTTTCCTCACACCAGAGAAACGGATTAATTTGACAACCTACTTCAAACAAGTGGCCACAAAAACCCAGCTTTCTGCAAGGCAAATACTGCAAGCCTTGGGGTTCATGGCCCCCTGCATTCTTTTAAAACTACAATGGTATCTCAAAAGCCTATGGTGTCAACATTCACAGGATCTAGAAGCAAGGATTCCTATCATACCTTGTCTACGCCTAGAGTTCCATTGGTGGGCAGAGGCCTGCCACCAAAACAGGGGACTACTATTCACATTACCCCCTGCCGCCCAAATCTTAACAGCAGACGCATCAGACTATGCATGGGGGGCTCACCTGGCAGGGAAGTGCATTCAGGGCAATAGGAACCCAAGTCAAATGCACCTACACATAAACCAAAAGGAAATGTTAGCTGTACAGAATGCTCTGAGAGCCTTTAAGGACCACATTCTTCCAGGACAACTAATGGTAAAGATGGACAATACCACTGTCATGTGGTACATAAACAAGCAGGGGGGTACACATTCTTACCCCCTCTGCAGACTAGCCATGGCATTGTGGAACACAGCCTTGAGCTACCAAGTGAATCTGCAAGCTCAATTCCTGCCAGGATAACTAAATACACTGGCAGACGGACTAAGCAGAAACCTCATGGACCCACATGAGTGGAAACTGGAACCAAGGATTTTCAACATGTTGACAAGCAAATGGGGGAAGCCAGATATAGACCTGTTTGCCTCCCCCCAGAACCATGAACTGGACATATTTTGCACAAGGATTCCCCACAAGCTAGCTTGGAAAGTGGATGCCCTCTCCTTCAGCTGGAAAAACCTATCAGTTTATGCCTTTCCTCCTCTGCCTCTGCTCCCCAAGGTACTACTAAAGACCAAACAGGACAAGGCAAGGACGATTTTAATTGCACCAGACTGGCTTCGCCAACACTGATACCCACTCTTGCGCAGTGTGTCACGCTTGGCTGCATGGCACCTGCCTCGGAGTCCTTCCCTGTTGTCTCAGCAGGAGAACCAGAGTCTGCACCCGCAGCTGCAAACCCTGAACCTGGCAGCCTGGCTAATTACCTAATCTCACCTTTACCATCCCTCAGTAAATCTGTGATGGATATCATTATAGAGGCAAGGAGGCCTAGTACTAGAAAATCTTATGCTGCAAAATGGAAAAGATTTTTTGCCTGGAACCAATCTCAAGGAATGGACGCAGCAGTGCCCAATTTACCTCAGATACTACAATACTTGACTAAGATGCTTCATAAGGGCCTTTCCTTTTCCTCCATCAAAATTCATGCCTCAGCCATTTCAGCTCAATATAGCACACAGCCTCCCCTTTTCTCTCACCCACTGCTCAAGCAATTCCTCAGTGGGACCAAAAAGTTAAGGCCACCCAGAAGAGCTCCAACTCCAGCCTGGGATCTTAACTTTGTCTTGGAGAAACTCACTCTTCCTCCTTTCGAGCCAGCTGTTATTGCAGATTTAAAATTTCTTTCCTGGAAAACAGCTTTCCTTCTAGCAATCACTTCTGCAAGAAGGGTATCTGAATTACAGGCTGTTATGGCGGTGGAACCTTTCATCATCATTCATGCGGACAGGGTGTCCCTCAGAACCAATCCCTCCTTCATGCCCAAGGTGGTATCCAGTGGAGCTCTTCATCAGTCCATTCATTTGCCTACCTTCTTTCCTAACCCACAGAACAAAGGGGAATGGATACTGCACTCTTTAGATGTGCACAGACAGCTTAGATTCTACTTGGACAGGACTAAACCTCAAAGGAAATCAGAACAACTGCTGGTGGCATTTGCTGCAGGAACAGAGGGGAAAGCCATTTCAAAACAAACCATTTCAAAATGGATGGGCCACTGCATTCATTTCTGCTATAAGCACCATGGAAAACCTATCCCACAGGACATCAGACCCCATTCAACCAGAGCTGCATCTACCTCTACAGCCTTTCTCAGGGGTGTCCCTACTAGGGACATCCTAGAAGCTGCTACTTGGAGTTCTGTACATACCTTTCACCAAGCGTTATCATTTGCCAATTTTCTCTAAATCCAGAGCTGGTTTTGCCACTGCAGTCTTGCAGGGCCTTCTAGCTTGTCCTAATTGTATTTAAATTCCTCCTCTTAACCTTATCTTTGGGACTCTACCTAAGTGTAATGACTGCAACAGTGAAACACGAAGAACATAGTACAGTTGTGTACACTTACCATAAATGTAGATGTTCGGGTGTATTCACTGTTGCAGTCCTGGTTACCCTCCCTCCAGCCCCCTTTCTTCTTTTGGCTATACTTCTACTTTCACTTACTATGCTCAAAAAGCTTTTTGGTGTATTTGTTTTTTTGTTGGAGGTATATCCTTGTATTTATAGATTTAATTGCTTCCCATTATGGGGGCACCTGACATCTGGGGCAAGAAAAACTGATGTAATGGCGTCGGCTGCATGCTTTATACCCCTGACTACCTGATGTCATGGAAGATGAGACCTCAACCGACGCAGGACCCAAGACTTTGTTAATCAGGCCGACTGAGGGCTATTGTAAGCAGATAACTCAAATGTAATGACTGCAACAGTGAATACACTCTAACATCTAGAAATGTAGATGCAGGGCAACTTTACCAACAAGACAGAGCCTTAGTTGATGTAAAAAAGCTTTATGTAAATCACAGCACACGTTGTAGCCCCAAAATGAGGCTAATGCACATAAAATAAGCACAGGATACAAGTAAAATGAAAAATCCAACCAAATAAAACGTAGAAACAAGAAGTTAAGTGCTTTCGTCAAATGTTTGACTTCTTCAGAACTAATAATTCCTGGCTTCCCAAGTTTAAAATACTGTGTCTGTCCAATCAGCTTACTACTAGAATCTACATCACTTCCTCCCAGTTAATCAAAACATGTCAGTAATCAAACAATTATATTACAATAGTTTGTAAATGCGTAAGCATACATATAAAAATGCTATCATGTAGTCTAGTAAAATTCTACATAAAAACTACTAATAGGGCAAGTTGCCAAATGGTATGGTGACTAGTGAATCATAAAATAGCTTTCATAACATGAGCAAATGTTTTAACCTCAAAACCGAAGCTAATGAGATTCTATCATTAAGGCCTGGGGGGGGTATGCATTCAGTCTAATCTGCCATTTTAATTCAATAAGTTCTAAATAATCCTCTACAGGTCCTCCCCGAGGTCCCAAATCCACTTGCTCTAGTATAAAAAAGCTAAAGGCATGGTTTGGTTGATTGCTAACATGTTTGTATAATGCATTGTTCATGTAAGTCTGCCTAATATCATACAGATGTTGATAAATTCTAAGCCTAAATGCATTTTTAGTTTTTCCCACGTAGTAGTTTTTACATACTCTGCAGACAGCAATATAGACTACCCCCTTAGTGTAACAATACATTCTCTTGTTATTGGTGATGTATCCAAAATTTTTAAGCTTAAACTTATCGGTGTCCATAATAAATGGGCACTGGGGACATCTACCACATTTAAAAGTACCCCCCGTAGTCAAGTCACGCTGGCTTTTCTCGAGTAGCCCTTTAAGTGATGTGTCCCTCCTATATACTGTCTTAGGCCTATTCCCTATGTTTTTCCAGTACATCCATATCAATATTGAAGATTTTCCAGTATTTGTATATCACATGCTTAATTTTATTGAAGTCAGAATTATAAGTAAGTGTAAGTGCACGTGAAAAATCTATGTTTTGTTGCTTCCCATTATTCTGATTACTACTACCATGTCCCAATAATGCAGTAAAGTGTCCACTAATCCTCTTATTTTTAACCTCCTGAATAATATCTATAATAAAGGACTCAGGGTAACCCCTTCTCAGGAACATGTTCAGCATTACATCACACTCGTTAACAAAATCTTCAATGTCAGATACCATTCTGGCCAGTCTAACATATTGGCCCTTTACAAGGACCTTCTTTTGGTGCAATGGGTGCGCACTGGTATAATGTAGTAGGGTGTTTGAATAAGTTGGTTTCCTGTATAATTGTGATGTAAAACAATTATTAGCATAGTCCTTCCTGATAGATACATCTAAATAGTTGACATAATCTAGTTCTTTTTTCATGGTAGATCTCAGGAAACTGGTAGTACCATTAATGTACGAAAAAAACCTATTCAGGTCATGTTCTGATCCATTCCAAAACAGGACAATATCATCAAGGTATCGCCCATACAATACCCATGAAGCCCTGTATTCAGAGTTTAGCACAAATAGGTCCTCCATTGTGCTAAAACCACATTAGCGAAAACTGGTGCACAGCATGCACCCATAGCAACCCGTTGTCTTTGCCTAAACAGATGGCCCTCAAATGTAAGGAAGTTTTCCAATATAATTTCCATACAGGTCAGAATGGTCTCATGTTTGAGTAGTATTACTACACAAATAGTCATAGAACCATTCCATACCCAATTCAAGTTTTATTAGGTAATAGAGAATTGGTAGCAAAAGTAGGTATAAAACCTCAATTCACTTATAAGAAAATGTTAAATATAAAATCTATGGTAGAGTCTGACAACAGGAGGGTTAACATGTCAACAAGAATGGTTAGTACCAAAAATGGAACTTATGCTTGTAAAAACTGTAAGCAATGTAGATATATCAGTAATAGTTCATTTGTAACTTTGAAATATGTTAATTACACCTTATGGGCCAAAGATTATTTCAACTGTAATACTGAATTTATAGTTTACATTGCTTGTTGTGCATCATGTGATCATTATTACGTAGGGAAAACCATAAGAACATTAAAATGCAGAATTTATGAACACAATTTGGCTATTAAAAATAAGGACAAAAATAATTCCTTGGCCAAACATGCTCTTGTTTGTACCAATTTTAAGAAGTTCGAGTTTTCAGTGGTGGAAAAGGTAAATGAAGTGACATTTGGAGGGGATTTGAACAACATTTTAGAATGTAAAGAGACATTGTGGCAGTTATTTTTGGGGGCTGATAGAGTGCCAGGACTGAACGATATATTTTAAAGTTAGTTATATGTACATATATTTTTATATTAATATATTTATACGTATATATTTGCATTTATATAGATTGATTGACAAGTATTTTAGTTATTTAAATTAATGGAAATACAAATGTTTATTTATAATTTTATAATGTGTTTGATGTAATTTCCTGTGACTTGGGTATAAAAGGAAGGATGAATAAATGTAATTATTTTTTCTGAGGAAGTTCACGTAATAAATGAGTGAATGAAAGCGCTAAAATTTATTCGTTTTCTAGTGGTCATTGGATTCTACTTGAATACTGTGTTTTGAGTTTTTATTTTTAAGGGACACATGGTAGCAACATAATCTGGGAGCTGTGCGGAGACCACGCATTTTCCACTAGTGGAGGCATGCTGCCATAAAATGACAATTTCCATTGTTCACCCTGCATATGGTTGCTACCCCTGTTTAATTTACTTGAGCTGTCTGAGGTCATTGTAGTTCCTGGTAGTGAAGAGGTAGAACTTTTAGTGTTTATGCACCCAGTCCAAGGCATCCTGTGTGTTGATCCTGTTGAGTGATGTACTCGTAACATGGATGATGCCCACAATGTGATGTGGCAGGCTGTGTGCCCTCAGATGATAGGGAAGTGTAGAACTACAGGACGATGATTGTGAAGCCTGATGAGACTTCCCAGGAGTTGAGCTGGAAGAGCAGCACCACCCATGACCTGGACAGTGCCCATGACCTAGGGGTGGCTGGCCATGTGCCTGCAGGCAACATTGATGCAACTCATCCAAATATCTGTGTAGTTTGACTTGGGAAGGCCTGTGCCTTACTGTGTAACATCTGGACCCCACCATGGTAATGGATTGCATGGGTTGCAGAGACAAGTTGAATGGCATTTGGTGTTTTTTATGGAGGTACTTATGGAGGCAATATTTGCCATGAGCAACCTCAGCAAAACTTTTTGCTCCCTGTCCGTATACTCCATGTCCCTGTGCAGGTGGTGAACATTTTCCAGGAGTGCCAGAGAGCATCCGCACCATCTCCAGAGTGTTGTGCATTACAGTCTTGTGGGCTTGGATAACAGACCTGTATATCTGCTGGTTAAGTGCTGTAACCATGAGTGGGACAATCCTAGATTTGTGGTGCCGCTGCATCCCCCACCCACCATGTGTCATGTATGGTGGGTATGCACATCTCTGAGGTGGTCTACTGAATAGATACTTTGTGGGCTGGAGATGCAAATGGAACCCATGAGGTATTCTTAAGTACAGAAAGTTTGTCATGCTCTGGTGTGGTGTGCTCAGCCTGTACCTGTATGGGAGCCTCTATAATGGTGGATATGAATGACCTCCTTCCTCTGTAGTGTTGCAGACAGTGCCACTGTGTAATTGGACTGTGCCACATGGTGCCATCACTGTCAGTTACAATTTCTTGTTACATCAGTCCTATATTGTCCTGTTGTACTGAACCTTCCACCAGTGGAACCTGTGAAAGCATGAACACACAGGACACCATTGTCAGCCTCCACACATATTATTTCCATAACCCTTTGCGGCTTGTCTAGTGCTACTCATGAAAACAATGCTGTAGCGTACATCAGTGAATACAACTTGTTATGCAGATTATTGCAGTTGCAAACCAGCAGTGCTTGATCGGTGTAGATGGGCCTTGGTCATACCTTCACTTCACACATACATCGGTGGGTTCTGTAATGTACTGCAGTGGAAAATACCAAACCCGTGCTTTCTCCTACTGACACAAATGTGATTTCTGCTTATCTTGTTTCCACATCCAAGCCAACCCCAGGTATGAGAGTTCATTCCCTCTGGCCGGACCAAAAATTCCTTGACCTCAGAGCGCTGCTTCTGTGTTGGCTTTCCCTACCCTGTAGTGGGCCATGTCCTTTGCCTTTTCCTTTGCATAAGAAAGTGTATCAATAACCCTTTATCATTACCTGTTGTAGACACCTATTACAGCCAACCATTGCATTCATGTTGTGCAACAGTCCCTACCAAGTCTAGTGTTTGATAATGTTTATTTTCATCACCTTTCCCAGGAGGCACATGCTATAGGTAGAGAGGCCCTACTCTTCATTCTGCTAACTAGCAAACTTTTCAAGTTATTTATTTATTTATTTATTTTATGTTATGTTATTTATTTATTTATTTATTTATTTATTTGTTTGTTTGTTTGTTTATTTATATTTGTTGACCGGGAGTGTCCGACTGGACGTAGGTCCATTTTCAGCGGAGGCCCGGGGAGAAAAGCTCCACAGTTAAAATAAACAGACAGTAGTTACATTGGATTACATAGCGATTAACAATTTACATAGCAATTTACAACATATTTACAGATGAAGAGCATAGTACATCAGTAGACAACTAAGAATCTTTATCTTTGAAGTACATAACAGACATTAACAAATGTTAAAATAAGAAGTTCCTACTGTCCAAGTACTAGGCTTATGAGCATCTGAGCTGGCTATAATCATGGTAGTTAGTGGAGTGGAAAGAAAGGTAGTGGTTGGATGGGGTGGGTGATATTAGAGTGGGAGTGGCAAGGGCATAGCCAGCATGTTTTTAGGTGCGCTTTTAGTAAAGTTTTGAAGTGGGTGCATGATGGTACGGAGGTAATTGTGGGTGGGAGGGAGTTCCATAATTTGGCTATGGTGCAAGAGAATAGTGCTTCACCAGCAGAGTTATTGGCTTTAGTGATCTGCAAGTGATTTTTGTTGCTGGATCTTAGTGGTCTGGTGGTGCGATAGGGTTGTAGTAGATTCTGGAGGGATGGGACATTTAGTGGATGGTTTACTAGTTTGTGGGCGAGTGAGAGTTGATACCATTGAAGGAGGTGAGGGAATTCAAGCCAGCCCAGTTCAGCAAGTGAGAGACAGTGGTGACTATGGTAGGATGCCCCTGTGGCGAATTTGGCAATTTTGTTGCAGCAGGTCTCTAGCTTGTTTAGATCGCATTGCCTTAGGTTGGTATATATTGGAGAGGCATAAAGTAGGGTGGAGATGAGGTGGGAATTTGCTACTGAAATCTTTGTTGCTTTGGTGAGAAGATGCTTATTTCTGTATAACGCTCCTAGTTTTTTGTGGACTTTTTTATAGTCATGGATATGTGAATGTCAAATTTTAGTTTATTGTCTATTTCCACTCCTAGCAATTTGGTGTGTTCAGTTGGGTATATAGTGGTGTTGTCTTTTACTGTGATGTTAAAGTGAGAGTTGTTTTGAGTATGTTTGGTGGGTTGGAAGATGAGTAGTTTAGTTTTGTTTGGGTTGAGTATTAATTGGGCATCGGATAACCAAGTTTCAACAGAGGAAAAGGCTTCCTGTGTGACTTTTTGCAGTTTGGGTAGGGACTGGGCTGAGCAGATGATGGTAGAGTCATCTGCGTATTGTATGAGTGTGCCATGTGTGGTGGCAGAGGCTAGATTATTTGTGAAAACAGAGGAGAGTAGGGGTCCAAGGATGGATCCTTGGGGAACCCCTATGAAGACAGGTAGTTGGGGAGATATGTCATTCTGCCATACAATGGATTGTTGGCGGTCAGACAGGTAACTCTGAAACCAGTTGGTGACGGATTGTGAGACGGATAGGTTATTGACAGAGATAAGTTGTTTGTGTGGGACCATGTCAAATGCTTTAGATAGGTCTAGGAAAGTAGCAGAGAAGAGAGAGCCATTGTTTTTATGCTGAAGGATAGTGTTAGTAAAGTTATTGCCATTCTTAATTGGCTACATCAGTACCGTGACATTTGAGGGCAAAATGTGTCAGCAAGTGAGTGTGTATGCTACATTATGGCATAAGCACGAATGTGCCTCTGGTCAGGTCTGTGTTGAATAGTCAACTTGGCAAAACTTCACCTTGCACATAATCGAAACTGGAACATTGAACCTGCATAACATCAAAGTGCGAAAATATTGACTGCCCATAGCATTGAACAGTGGCAATAGATGTTTGCATGAGACTGCAGTACAGTGGAATTGAGGTTTTGCCCTTTCTCAGCTGTAGTGCAGTCTCAGAGTTCATATATACATATACATATATATATATATATATATATATATATGAATGTGCAGGGGCTGTGGGGGGCATGTGTTGCCCATGTTTTGTATATCCGATGTTTTGTAATTCCAGGTTGTGCAGATTTGATGATTTCATTTTGATTTATGTGCAAGTTGACATTTTGGGAAATGTGGCCCAACTCCATTTATGCACTTAACGGCTGCATTTAGTGTTGTGCACAGCCTCATCCCTCATTTGTGTACTGCATTCATGCCACAATATATGGTCCTGAAAACCCACACATTTGCAGTAGGATAATGTTGCAGTTATGCTAGTGAAGCCAGATAGGCCCCCTGTCTGTGAATTGCTGCTAGTTTATTATATGTTACCCATACATGTTTGGGTGGGACATAACATGTTACTGGGTATGCAAAGCACATGACCTGTGATGGCATGACTATGCATGTAACACCAAGGTGCATAGCTACATTTTGTGACATAATTCACAGACCTTTGTACAGATCTACCATATTGCTCTTCGAGTGGACCTACCAAGTGGCAATAGTTGCCTCAGTTACTGGAAAATGCAGGACTCCTGATTGGTATGCCAGTAATAGTAGGATATTCTTGTTCCTGCGCATAGATTTCGGGAAGTGCCTGTTGAGATAGAAAGATGGCCTTTTAATGGAGGGACAGACATGATCTGAACTGGGCCAGATACTGAGTGATGAGACTGGCATTACCCATACTGGAGAGCTGTTCAATCATAGATGTCATGACCTGAGGCAGGGGCACCCCAATCTGCTCTGACACTAGGAGGCAGATTGAGCCAGTGACAAAGGTTAATTTTGTGGATATTGTACAGCTGTGTTTTACTATTTACTGTATTATGTACTTCTGCTTAGCCATATGAGCTCTGTTTTGCAGTTGTAAAGGAGCACTTAATCAATATAGCTGTGTGCCACAGAGGGTGGAGAGACTCCCCCAGCAGCAGGGAGTGTATGACATATGTGCCAGTCATGTTTGTGGTGTATATGCATAATTTCTGACCAGTGTGGAATAGGAAGAGGAGGGGAGGCTGCAGCCACTTCGGTCTAAGCCAGACACTATTTTTTTTGCTGTACTACAGTGTTTATCATGTCAGCCTGTTAGGGGGTTGGTGGTCTCTTGCTGGAGGTGAATTGGAAGAGTTACTTGTTCCCTTTATGTCTGTCAGAAGGGGTGTGAAGGGTCCTCTGCTAAAGGTGGATGGGACTCCAGTGGTTTCTAGATTTAGTTGCAGAACCTGGTCACTGCTGAGGTGTCCTGGCAACTAGGTGTCTGCCCTTGGTACTTTGGAGTACCATATGGTGAAATTGAAGGAATTTTGTGACCATCGGTCCCCACCCAAGACCTGCAAGGGAGTAATTGGTCTATAATATTGTCCACCTAGATGAGTGATGCATGGATTTATTGCCGCCTGGGCCAGTCCAATATAACATCATGCCAAAAGCCCACCCTATCCTTTCCATGTGTTTCCTCCCTTCCGAGTCATTCCCCGTTCATTGTTCAACACTTCCCATCACAAATTATCCACCTCTGGACATATGTGAACATCAGCTGTTTCTACGTTTTGTGTGTATACTGCTTTTGTCTGTGTCAGTGTTCTGTTTATCCCTGCTACCTGTCATTGTCCATTTAATCCATCCTTTAACTCATCCACCTCCTTCCTTCATTACCTTCCCCATATATCCTCCTTTTGTAGAAGGAGTTCTCCCCCAAAACATACTTCATTCATTATGGTTACCCTTTTGTTTCCCCTTTCTGCTTGTCTTGTCTACCCCATTTCCTCCCAATTTATATTCTGAACAGAATTTCCATTGTGCTGTGCACCCCACATTGGTCTGTTTGCTGCTATGTTGAGCTCTGCTGCATTTCTTGTGGAGGTCCACTACTGGATGCAGCTGGATGTTGTAGCATTGCATGGAAGTGTGCACTGACATAGCTCTCCTAGTTTGCCTTGCTTGTGATGCCTGTCACTTCAGCCATGTGCACTGTTGACGTGCAGTAGAATAGCCCTGGTCACCCTGTTATCATTGTGCCTCTGTTTTATGCATTCCATTGCTCAGTATGCAAGTACTGCCCTCCTGCCTATTTGTATGGCTGTGTGGTACTTTGTGCATTGCCCTCCTTGAATTTTAGTGATGACCATGTGCACAGTGCTTTTCTATGACTCCAAGCCTGAGAGTGATCATAGGAAGAATCTGGTACTCATCCACCATTTGATGTTCTTGAGCTTATATTACCAAATTAAGGATTCAAATCAAAGGCTGTAAATCTGTAGTAGTATTTGAGCCATTACTTCAAGACTGAATCATGTATAGCATCAAAAATTATCAGACTTGGAGCAGATTAAGAGACTCAGGTTTATTATTAAATAAAGCACTTGATGTTTGTAGAGTAAATGAAATGATTCATTACTGTTAAAAGTAACTCATCTTAGACTTTTGAAGTGTTTAAAATTGCTTCTAAGAGGTAAGAATACAATATGAGAACAGTTAAGTAAAAAAAGAACAGGACAAGTTTAATTTTGAGAGCTGCCAAGTCAGGCTACAGTGCAACTATATTGTTTTCTAGTGTTTTGCTCTTTCTTTCAGCCTTGTGCTGTTTTACATTAAATTTATTTTTCTTTGAGTTTTAAAATTTTTAAAAGTTTTAGGGCCAGGAAATAAACACTGGTGTTATATTCTTTGGCTGCAGAGGGATTCATTGAACTGTGACAGGCTGCGGATACATTTTTTTAATTTAAAGTAAAGAGAAGTGGACATATAATTCTGAGATCTATCCATTTTAAAAATTCTTGCTCAAGATAAGGAGGGAAACTTTTGTGCATGGAAATTGTTGGAGGTGCTATGAAATAATTTATTTAAGGTAAAAAGAAGGTCAAGATTTAATTCTGACAGTTGCCAGGTAAAAAACTACTCTGTGACACTTCAGTTCACCTTTTCCTTGATATGTCTTTAATCTTTTGCACCTATAGCACCCTCTAGTTCGTTTCCATTTGACACCCATTGCTTTTTATAATGTTCTGATATTGTTTAGACATATTATCCTTTATGAAGTGATTCACCAATTAGTGATAAGCAATATGTGGAAAGGCAAGTTATGATGAAAATAAGACGCCAAAATTGTTTAGGGTACACTGTATTAAGGATATTAACCCTTATTTTACTTAATCTTTTAATAACTGGGTGAGCTACTGATTATTGAGGGGTGCAGTGGGAAGTGTCATGATAGGAACATAGAAACAGTACTAGGGTAGTGATCACAAGGACCTTAAGATGACTAGTTATATACATATTTAAGCAGACACACTTAAAAATTCGCCACTCCCTTTTCAAGCATTTAATAGTGCTCCCAAATTGAGCAGGGCTAGACATAATCCTGGTATAAATGTTTATCTGCTCATCCAGGCATCAAGTATAACCTTGAAGGTTGTCAGAGTAGTACTTTGACCTGTAGTGGTAACTTATTCCATAGGCTGGAAATATGTGGAGTTGGGACCTATCTCTTCAGCAAGTATGTAGATTTGCATCCCTGGTATGAGTGTTTGTAAAGCGACTGGGTTTGCAAAGAAACGGAAAAATACACTGCTACTGTCAAATAATGCACTACCGTAGAGATGCCATTATGAAATGTGTGGTATTTCCATATGTTAACTTAATCCATGCAACTTGAAAATTATTACATGGTATCAACTGAAGCCTTGTATTGACTGAAAGAAACTTGCATATCTTGAGAAGTACAGATTTTTGTTTATGTTTTTAGTTATGCTTATAGAATGTTTTTGTATTTCTATAAATGTCACAAAACAAGCACCTAGAAAAGAACTGCTGTTGTCATAAATTTGGCTAGCTAGAGTGATGTTGATACTATGCATTTAGCTGTATGGTTTCCAATAAGAGTTGTTTGTGAAAATCTAGGGGAAAAAAATGAACAATTTCAATGTTTTAGCATTGCAATATAATGCATTCTGACTGTATCATTTATAAAGCACAATTTTTATTGAAAAAATAGTTATTGTTTGTAAACAACATTTGCTTTGCTGAAGGTATTTGTATTTCATTGATTTATTTTTTAACTTGCTTTTCAAAAAATTCTCAGAATTGTAAGGATGTTTGTGCTGGCTTTGTAGCATGTAGGAATGAAGCCCTGAGTGTTACCCAAATATGATTTGCAAATCAGGAACTGGAATGAGCCAGGGTTGGGAGAATGAAGGTGAGCAGGTGCTGGTGGCTCCCCCTTTATAGGGTGAGGAGGTGACTCTGACTTGCCTCGTGAGTGATGGATGTGATTAAGAAACAGATTAAGCCAGCCCAGCTCTGTTCCATAAAGAGATGGTCATGGCTGTTGTGCCTTCAGGAATTAATTGAATGACTACAGAAGAAACCTGCAAGTTCTAACCTGAAATCTAAATCA
This sequence comes from Protopterus annectens, assembly GCF_019279795.1. Classification (NCBI taxonomy): domain Eukaryota; kingdom Metazoa; phylum Chordata; order Ceratodontiformes; family Protopteridae; genus Protopterus; species Protopterus annectens. The sequence continues at coordinate 674,175,717 of NC_056727.1, read as the reverse complement.
TCAAGCTCCTTAATGGCCATCAGGACTGAGCTTTTTCACCAAACTTCTGAATCTATAAATACAAACTAGTCAGCTTTGCCAAGCATGATAAATATGTTGCTGAGTAGTAGTGCAAGAGCTATAGCCATAAGCATGCTTGAAAGAAATGCCTTGACAATTAATCAAATCTCTAGAAGTTGTGAAAAAAGAATTCAGTTTTCTAAGGTATCTGAACTGAAAGAAACAAATTTTCATTAAGAGACTGCATGTGTTGCAGCAAAGTCATGAAAACTAGTTGTTTCTGGGTGTGATTTTTGTTGAGAATGCATATAGTGTAACGAATTAGACAAATTCCAGCAAGTAACACAGCAACAAACACAGTGCATTTCGTTTAAATGAAAAAAAAATGTAATAATAAAAAGATAAGAGATGTCAAAGCCGTAAAATATGAAAACTTTAATCCAGCTGAAGGTAAGCACTTTCACAGTATTAAAAACTGCTTCATCAGACCTAACTCAAAAATATGACACATCAGCTATTTAAAGCCATGACCCCTTCCACTTAACATATCAAATCAATAGAAGATACAGCACACCAAATATACAAACATAAACACTGTAAATCACTAGAACAATTTAAAATCAAACTTGGAATGCTTTCAAATTTAGAAAAAATGCAAACATGTTATGTGATCCTATCTCGCCTACATTCTGAATGATGGGTTCGGAGCCGATCCCTCGGCTCCACTTATGCCAAAGAAGTCTCTTATTGGCTGAGCTTACTATATCCCAGGATGCACCACCATCAGTCCCCCAGATCTCGTTTGCCGCTTAACTGCAAGGACGTGGTCTCGAGCTGGCTGGGCTGAGTAGCTTTTATTAACTACTTTTCTGTCAGTTTTTGTGCTTGTATTTCACAAAAGCCGTTTTAACGGCTATTGCTGCCTATTGCTGCCTGTTGTGTACAATTGAGTAGTGAAATTTTTTGTGTGTGATTGAGTAGAGTTTGTTTCGGCCCCCCTTTCAATCCAGGGCCTTTTCGGTCAACTGTTTAACTGTTTAACTGAACTTTTAGTGTTTAAAGTTCCCGGTTATTACACCTAAGGTTGTGTTTTACACTGTTTCTGTAAGCCTTCGGGTTTTTTGTCATAAGCGATTCTGCAGTTGTTAAATTTCCTGTCAGAAATTGTTTAACATCATGTCTCAAGCCCCTAGGCCTTCGGCTTTAAAAATGTACTAAATGTGCTTTTAAGATGTCTGTTACTGATGACCATCTACTTTGTGTTTATTGTTTAGGGGCAAAGCACTTGCAGGAGTCATGCAGCGTATGTCACGCTTTTTCCTCTAGGGTCCTCCAGGAGAGGAAAAATAAATTAATTCTTAAAGGGTTGATTAAACCCTCTTTTGAAGAAGCCTTGTCTTCCTCCGACTCCTGCCAAAAGAAAGGGCTTGGCTCCGACCAGTCCGTCGGATCCGACTGCCAAGAGACCTAGGCAGGCCTCTCCTTCGGCTCCAAAGACTTGGGCCGAGGTGGGCGGTCTGCCTCGATGCCTCCAGTATCGACTCCTCGGAGCCGATGGCTGGGGCATCGAGGCGGGTCACCGCTCCACTGCTCGGAGCCGACAACTCAGACACTTCCTCCTCGGCGAAGTCTACCTCGGCACCGATGGAATCTGGTGTGTGTGTTTCCTCGGCGCCGATTCTCATCGAGTCGCCTCGAGCCGGTCCCCTAGTCCCTTGGGGCCGAGGAGAGGTCTTCTCGAACCCGTTCTGTTTCCTCTCGGTCTTGAGAATGTCGGATTCTGATATAGACAGGGTGCTCCAAAGACTTTTCCAGTCCCCAGTCTTCCAAAATTTGTTTGGCTCCGACCCAGTTGGCTTGAGCCGATGGCCATGACCCACCCATTGCTATTCCTCCTCCGACTGCTTCGCTCCGTGAGCAGGTGCTCTTGGAGCCGGTGGAGATCTCGGCTCCGACCCTTACTCCAACCGGGCCTCGGGTCCGAGTTTGTCTGTGGACTTCTTGGCTGGACCCGGGGTGATGTTTGGGACGAGCCTCCCTCTCGGTGCTTGCCGGGACTTCCGTCTACTATCATGGCCCGGAGACTGGGCGCTCCCAGGATTCTGGAGGTCCGGCTTTCAGAGCCATGAGGAGTGCCTTGGCCAAATCCTCTTCGCCATCTCTCCGGTTTTACCAGCACCTTCCCTGGGCGTGGAGACTGGCTCTTTGGCAGGTCCCCTGTCCGTAGCCAGCGGAGCCCGAGGCCTGAGGTTACCCCAGTGGGGTTCCCTCTTCCTGAGGGTTCTTGAGTCATCTCCAGAGGAACCCCAAGGAAGAGATCGTGCAAGAGGAAGCACGTGGACTCCCCGAGTCTATCATCGGACACGGATATGGATGATGCAGAGGGTCCCCTAAGTCGCCCTCGGATGATGTCACCTTTGCGGACATTTTAGAGATCCTCAAACAACGAGGCGGCTGGATGTCCAAACCCCCCTCTGCGGACGAATCAGTGCTCCTCAAGGCCTTTGGGGCTCAGCCCTCCGCCTCCTGGGTATCTCCGCCCTTGACGAGCTTCTGGATTTAGTTTGTGGATACTGTGGAACCAGTCCCTTCTCGTCCAAACAAATTCTTATCTGCTCCCCGAGAAGGAGTTCCTTACTAAAGGCGTGGCTGTAGATGCCATGGTGGTGGCATCTGCTACACAGCAGGGCGTGGCAGAGGCTTCAGTCCATCCATCCTCCTAATAAGGAGTCTAGGAGTATGGATAGGTGCAGGGAAGCACCCTGACTTCAACCTTAAGGTCTCTGAATTATTTGGCACATTTTACCAGGCTTCAGAGGGATCTGGTCAAGGAGTTGTCAGACTCCCTCTCGGGTAACCTACCTGAGCAGCTAGCCCAGTCCGTTAGCTCTCAGTTGGCTATCCAATTGCTAACTCGTCCATGAGGCTCATATCCTATAAAGCTGCAGGCACAGGCGTGGCTCTACGGAGACAGGCCTGGCTCCGCTGTCAGTTCGCGGAGGCCTTCAAGTCTTCCTTTGATGGGTCCTCATTGTTTGGACCCAAGGTGAAAGACACCCTTACCGCTGTGAGCAAGAGGGAAAAACGTTATCTGTTATTCCACTCCCTTTCCCCAAGGCCAAAGGAGGGAAAATGTGGTTCAAAATCTGCAAGTTTTTCTCCCAACAGCAGGAAGATTCCCGTCCAGAGGCAGAGGAAATTTTTCAGGGAGGCCGTCCCAGAGGCGGCAGAGGGCCCCGCAATTCTGGAGACCGTTGAGTCCTTTCGTGGCTCTTCAGCCTCCCACACGACATGAGGGATTGCCCGGCTGTGCTGCTCCGGAGCCAGTCGGGTGTCGTTGCCAAGCACCTAAAAGCCTGGGAGTCAATCACTCAGGACAGATGGGTGCCGGATAATTGCGGAGGTTACACCATCCCATTCAAATATTCACCCCTCCGTCCAAGAGAATCCCGGACCCACCACCCAGTCAAAATAGCAGCCTTAGGCTTCAAAGCTGCTACAAAAAGGAGTCATCCAACCGGTCCCCACAGACCAAATCGGATCAGGAAATTACTCCAGGTTCTTTTTAGTGCCAAAAGACAGGGGACCTGAGACCAATATTGGATCTCAGCAGACTGAACCTATCCGTTCGAAATCCAAATTCGAATGGTCACGTTGCAATCCATTCTCCCGTTGTTGGAGAAGGATGTTTGGATGTGCTCCATAGACCTCAAGGACGCCTATTATCACATACCGATACATCAGGTGTCCAGAAGGTATCTGCGCTTCAGCCTGGGAGCCAGTCATTACCAATTTTGTGCTCTGCCCTTTGGTCTCACCACAGCCCCAGGGTGTTCACCAAGTGTTTGGCAGTAGTGACGGCTCACCTGAGGAGCCTTGGATTCCAAGTGTTTCCCTATCTCGACGACTGGCTCCTGACTGCCACCACCAGGCATCTACTTATGGACAACCTCAAAGCCACCATCTCCTGGGTGTTTCCCTGGGAATTACATTCAATTGGTCAAAGTCTGTCTTGCTGCCCTCTCAGCATAAAGTTTATAGGAGCAGAGATAGACTCAAGATTGATCGTGTCTTTCTTCCTGCCGAAAGGATCCGAACCTTACAGGGCCAAGTTCAAGCTCTGATCTCGAGATCCAAAGCCCCAGCCAGGATGGTCCTACAGGTTCTAGGCTCAATGTCTGCCACGGTACTTTTAGTTCCTCTAGCAAGGTTACACATGAGGATTCTTCAGTGGCTCTTATCAACTCAATGGTCCTTTCAGGATCTTCCCTCAATCATCACATCATGATTACGGAAACATGCAAAAGGGACCTCGCTGGTGGCTTCAGACATCCAACTTGGATCAGGGAAAACCCTTTGTTCTCCCACCTCCAGTGGTTACCCTGACGACAGATGCCTCCCAGATAGGGTGGGGGGGGCATTGTCTGGGCAGGCTAGTTCAGGGCTCCTGGCGTCTCTTCTCCACATCAACGTGTTGGAGATGAGGGCTGTACTTCTATCCCTACAGGCCTTACAAAAGTTCCTTCCTCAGGGCATCATCGCCATCCACACAGACAACATGTCGGTGGTTTGGTATCTGAACAAACAAGGAGGGACCAGATCGTATCCCCTTTGCAGAGAGGCCATGAGAGTGTGGGAATGGGCTGTAGCTACCAACCGCTTCTTGGTAGCGACCCACATCCCGGAAAGTCAAATGTATTGGCGGACAAATTAAGCAGGACAATTCTCTCTCCTCACGAATGGTCTCTAAACCGCACAGTAGCAGCCCAGGTTTTCAAGAGATGGGGACCTATTTGCGACTCCACAAAACACCAAGTGCCAAAGGTTCTTCTCCTTGATTCCACATCAGGAAGTACCGGCCATGGATGCTCTAGCACAACCCTGGCCAACAGGGTTGCTTTATGCTTTTCCTCCAATTCCACTCCTTCCCAAAGTCATTCAAAAAGCTTCTCAGCTAAGGTCTTCAATGATTCTGATTGCCCCATACTGGCCTCGTCAGATATGGTTTCCTTACCTGAAAAAGCATGCAGTGGACGATCCGTGGACCTTAGACCTGATCCCGGATTTGCTAATCCACCAGTCGGGACATTGGCATCAGTCCCTTCAATCTCTGAAATTGACAGCTTGGCTCCTCCACTTCCGACCTTAGTTAGAAGTCACACACTAGACCCGGAAGTTGTTCACATTTTGTCTTGCGGCCACAAACCCACCACTAACAAATTGTACCTCAGTAAGTGGAAGAGGTTTGCTATCTGGGCTCAACTCAAGGGCTTAGACCCTATCACTGCTCCTGTCCCAGAGGTTTTGAAATTCTTAACATCCCTATTTAATCAGGGATCTTCTGTCTCAACTATTAAAGTTCAATTAGCTGCTATCTCTAAATTCCATGAGTCCACCGATCCTCCTTTGATGAGCAGCAGGCTATGCAAAACGTTCATTAAAGGTGCGAGTCTGTTAAGACCACCAGTTTTTCATCCTGCACCTCCGTGGGATCTTGATTTAGTGCTTCGCATTAACATCTCCCCTTTCGAACCGGCTGCTACATGAATTAAAATATCTGTCATGGAAAGCGGCCTTCTTAGTGGCTATTAGAAGAGTCTCAGAGCTTCAAGCCCTGTCTATTAAACCACCATATCTAATTTTCCACAAAGATAGAGTATCTCTTAGGCCTAATCCATCCTTTGTCCCAAAGGTCTGCTCTAGTTTCTGTCTTCAACAATCTCTAGAACTACCAGTTTTCTTTCCAAAATTCTCTAAATACACTCTCCATAAATTGGATGTTCACAGGCAATTACGCTTCTATTTAGACAGGACCCAGCAACAAGTCAGACCAGTTGTTTGTGTCCTTCTCAGATAATAAATTGGGCCAAACCATCACAAAAGCTACAATCTCAAAATGGATCAGAGATTGCATAACTCAGGCCTATTCTTCTTCAAATAAGCAACTTGCATCATCTATCAAAGCTCATTCTACCAGAGCTATGGCTACTTCTATAGCTTTTCATTCCAAGCTCGCTATTTCGGAAATTTGTGCTGCGGCTACTTGGTCCAACCCACACTTTCATTTCCCACTACAAATTGGATGTGGCATCTAAAGGCGAGCTTCATTTGGTTCCACGGTACTCAGGAGTGTTTTCCAGTGAGCCACCCAGGATTCAGGTGCTAGGGGCTGTCCCATCATTCAGAATGTAGATAGGATCACATAACATCTTTTAGTTATGTACTCACCATAACTTCAGATGTTTGGGATCCATCTCCTCCTTCCCCTGCCTTGCAGATCAGAAGAGATAGAACGGTTTTGAGCTCCACTGTTTTTATCTTGTTCCATCTGACGATGTTATATAAGCAGGGTATGCATGTGTGCATGTATGCGGACAAACTAGATCTGGGGACTGTGGTGCATCCTGGGATATAGTAAGCTCAGCCAATAAGAGACTTTTGGCATAAGCGTGCAGTCGGGCGAGGATCGGCTCCGAACCCATCATTCAGAATGTAGGCGAGATGGATCCCAAACATCTGAAGTTATGGTGAGTACATAACTAAAAGTTACTTCTCTCGCAGTTCATCAAACTATCCATGTAGTATTCTTTATGTCAAAGCATAGTTGAACAAGCGATTACAAAAACATTTTGCTCATAATTCGTACTGAACAACAACTCTAAAGGTGCTGTTGATTCTTGATTACATCATCAGTACCTAAAAGAAATCCCCAGGCTCCATAACAGTAGTCACAAATTCAAAACACAATACAAATATAAAAAAGTAAATAGTTTACTATATGATTAATTTTAAAGAGAACAAACAAATCTCAGTAAAAATAAAAAAAAAATCAGTGGGGTAAAGACCATGCTTTCAATGCTGGTTTAAGTGACACAATATCACTTAACCCAGGAGCTCTATAAAACTGCAATTCAAGGATCCCAATTCTGCTCTTTTAACTCTGTTTTATTCCTAAGGTCACCTCCTCTTATGCCCTGCTGAATAACTTCTAGAACAAAAAATTTAAATTTATTCTGCTGGCCAAGTGCAGATACATGTGAGGCAAGGGTATTGCTGCTCTTACCATACCTAATATCATTCAAATGCTCTAGTATCCTATGTTTAAGGCATCTATTAGTCTTTCCAATGTAAAAGGCATAACAACACTCGCAAAAATCATAATAAACCATATTTGTTGTTTTTACCATCTGCACAAAAAAACAATCAATGGTATAGTGTAAAGTCGGATGCCTAAAACATGCTTAGAATAAATGTACCTGCAAGCTTTACAGTTCCTAAAAGGGAAAGTATACTTTGAAGTGAGGTCAAAGAATTAGCTGCCATACCAACACTCTTATAGCAAAGCTGTCTGTTAAAGAGACAGATTATTGTGAAAACAGAACTTGGGTATGTTACCTGCAAGTTCCGTAAGTTCAGGGCAACTGTGGAGAATCCCCCAATTTTTCTTCAGTACAACATAAACAAGATTAATATCGTTAGAGTATGTAAAAACATACCTTACTTCCCTAATATCATGATGTTCTTGGTTCATAAGTAGGTTCACGGGTAGGTACTAGGCTATTGGCCCTAGAGCCTATATAAGCCTAGCCAAACTGTACCCTGGCTTTCGCTACCCAAGAAAATTATTTTCATGAGCAGAGCCACATAAGTGATCCCCGGGGTGAATTTCCTATCTCCCATCCAGTCATCAAGATTTTTCTTGATAGGTTCATAGGTAGGTACTATGGGGGATCCTCTAATCATAGGTTGTACCATTTCTGAAAAATATGGATTAGCCTTACTATCCCTCTCTGATTTCAGTGTCAAAATACAAGAATCTATCTCTTTTGTAGTATAACCTCTTTGCATAAACTCCTTTTGCAGGTTATCAAAAACCCCATCTAGAGATTCATCCTCTGTGTGCCGACGCATGACCCTAAGGAACTGTCCTCTAAGCACATTCCGAGGAATGTACCTAGAGTGCATGCTACCTTTATATAAGAGGGAGTTCTTTTTCCAGGGATTGTTATACACTCCGGTCTTAAACCTACCTAAGACATCCCTACTCACAGTGATGTTCAGGAAGTCTATTGACTCACTGAAAAAGTTCCAACTACATTTCACAAACTCAGTGGTATTCTGCATATACATAAAAAACTCATTGAACATCTTTACCATGCCACTCAATAACAAAAAAAAAATTATCAACAAATCGTTTGAGTGATATGCTGAGGAAAAACATTATTACGTAAAATTTGATTCTGTTCCCAATGAGCTAAAGCAAGGTTGGCATAGTTATTTGCACAAGCTGTGCTTTGGCAATTAATCAAATCTGTAGAAGTTGTGAAAAAATAATTCAGTTTTCTAAGGTATGTGAACTGAAAGAAACAAAGTTTCAATAAAAGACTGTATGTGTTGCAGCAAAGTCATGAAAACTAGTTGTTTCTGGGTGTTTTTTGTTGAGAATGTATATACTGTAAATATACAAAATAAAAATAAAGAAAATGTACTGTCATAGAAACGTGATATTTTTGAAAAGGTTTCATTTAATAATTGCATTGCAGAGTTTAGACTAGAAACTGGTGTTGACTGTAATGCAACATTTGTTGCATTACAGTCAACAAATGTAATACAACGTTTGTTCAGATGCTCAGAGCACCGAGTTTGAAAGAGTAAACTGAAATTGATGTTATATAAATTGCTTACTTACTATGGTTAGAAAGTAGGTATGTGCAAATATAATTCAAAATAAAAGATTATGTTCCAGAAAGTTGAAAAAGCAAGTGATGTGTGGAATTTGCATTACTGAATTTATCAAAAGCTTGGCATGGTCAAACAAATTGAGGACATTAATGTATAGTTATTATTAAGTTAAGTTACTGTATGGACCAGCAAATGTGCAGATTGATTTGCTTAAAGAATATGAAGACTAGTACACTGGTTTGGGTTATTATTAAGCATTTACCATATTAAAACCAATTCAGCATTACTAGCAGGAGTGCCATGCTCTAAGCAAAATTCCAGCAGCTCTGAGGAGTAGAATCTGTACGTAACTGTGACTATGACCCAGACAGCCAAAGTGCATCTAGTAGCTTGGATTCTGGAAAAGCCTGGAGGGGTATGATTAACGTAAACAGCCAGTGCTGGCTTTGTCTGTCCTGGTGGGAAGAGATAGAGGTTTTAGTCACCCAGTCATCATCAAGCAAGAAGAATCCTGCAGAGCAGTAAAATGACCAGGATTGTAGGCTTGACCATCTCAAGCTGGTGATGGTAGCCTTCATTACAAATGGGTGGAAACCTGCACAAGCAAGGGGAAGGGTGTAAGATGCCCCTTGATGATGCAGATATTTCTGTTTACGATTAGGGACAAGGTTAGATCCTAATAGAGACACTCTCATTGCCAGTTGCAAGCAGGGTCACAAACCTCCTTTTTAATTGCTAACCCACCTAATGGGGTAACAGCATGGATAATGTTGTCAAATATGAAAATAACTTGTGTCTGTATTGATCCACAAGACTTTAATAAAGCTGTAAAAGAGAACACTGTCAACACTGGCCAGTTGTGGAGGCACTGTCCTCCTCATCAGGAGCAAAGTATTTTTTTTTCTGTTTCTGAAGCAAATTAGGATTTTTGGTAAATCAGATTTGATAAAATATTTAAATTGATTTCTGTCTGTACATGGTAATGATTGGACCGGTCATCAAAGGTGCACCTTCTCTGCATTTATGACTGATTAGCATGAGCCTGTCCTCTTACTCATAATATTTATTTGTTACCTCTCCTTTCCAGAGTTCATTGTCACCATTCAAGCTTCAGATTGAGCTCCTTTTTTCATGAGCAACAAAAGGAGAATTTGGGGGAGTTTGAGGTTTTAGATAAGTCCAAATACTCCATGTACATAGTAATAACTGTTTTTTTCTAACTGACCTTAATTTATGTGTAGCTTTTCTACTTAATCCACAGCTTCTCCTGTACTATTCCCCTCTCATTCCTCAACTTCTTTGCTCATTAACAAAAAATGTTTACTTCATAGCTATGCTTTTCTTCTCTGAATAGTAAAAAATGTTCAAAGAGCTTTTTGTTAGATTTATCTGTTCAGCTGATGCAATAATAATAATAATCAAAAGGCTTCAGGCTTTAAGAATATCTCCATTGCAGACACAAGATTCAGCCACAAGACCGTTATGACAGGAGTGTTATGTTCCTTGGAGTTGGACATCTTGAGCAAGACTGTGTTATATGCAAATCTGCTGAATTAAATGAACAAAATTAGTGCTTAAAACATTGTTGAAAAGGGAACCAGTGAATGAAAAAATGAAAAAAAAAATTGTGATGCAGTCTGTTTTCTACCCTAGCACTTTAGACAGGAAATATCTCCTTAAGCTGATTTTGTTCTGATTAGGATAGCAAATAGATTTTCCTCAGATCAAGAACTGTCAGAATACTTTTCCTGTAGATCATCTTTGCTTCTACAGGTCTTTTTGCTGTCCGTTATAGATCGGCTTGGATAAGATGATAATGACTTTTGTTAAGGACCAACTTCAGCTTGGTGTGCTCTTGGACTCCACTTTCTGTCTACAGGATGGTGCAAAAGGAAACCCAAATCCCTGCTTCTGTTGTTCATACCCTGACTCTGGTTTCAATTCTGGGAGTGTCAGAACCAGTGAGGAAACCCATACAGATTCCCACAACACCTTAGGATGTTGCTTCCCTGGTATCTGTGCCCTTGATGCCTGTGGTTGTATCTGCATTGACGTTGCTGTTGGCCTCACTAGGCCAGACAGAATCAGCATTGGAGTCTCTGCTAGCTTGGTCCTGATGGTTTTGGGGCTTTTGTTGGTGTTAACACACTCTGTGTTCAGTCCTTTTATACTAAAGCTGCTCTGGTTGGCTGTGCACTGGCGCTGTTTGTGTCGATGGTTAGCATTGATCCTCTGCCCCTCACTGTGGTGTTAGGGTGGATATTGGCACCAACATGATTCACCTGGCAGCTTTATTCCCACCTACGCTTTTGGGCCCTTTGATTTTGAGGAGGTTTAGGTTCATCGAGCTGGCAAAGGCACCTGCTACATCGGTACCTTTCCCCTGACTGTACTGGTCTTGGTGCTGTTGACAGTCATTCGTACCGCAACAGGATTAAGAAACAGAAGGACATAAAAGGACTTCCCCATTCAGGGTTAGACTTGTGCTAATGAAGTTTGAATTTACTCCCCCTTTAAGTATCCAGCAGAGGAAAGCATGCAAGAGGAAGCATATCTGTTCCCTCAGTGTCCCATCTCCGACACAGATCTTGATGAAGGAGAGGCTTACCCCCCAAATCCCCTTGATAAGGGACCCTAAGTTTAGGGAAATTTTAGAAATCATGTGACAGAGGGGGTTAATGGCCATTTGATTGTTCTTCCCTGGAGGAAGAGAAGCCTAGGTAGAACCACCTAGGCTCCTCTTCCCTGGAGGAAGAGGTGCCTAGGTCGTTCTACCACTACATAAGGTGATTAACTTGATATGTAATAGACCATGGAGGGAACAAGATGTTGCTAAGCCAGTTCCATGAAAACCAGGTAACATCCTGTGAACCCCCAATGACGGACCACATCTGAGCAAAGGACAACTTATCGACTCTGTTGTGGTGTCAGCAGCTGCCAAACTTAAGGCAGCAGTGGAGACCCAAGCCACTCATCCCCCAAATAAAGATTTGAGTATGATGGACAGACCAGGAAAGCATGTCACTGTGTCTGGCACATTCTCCATTTGGGCTTTGATAAACATTGAACACATGATTAGGTTTTAGAGACATCTAAGATTAAATATTAGGGGTATCTAAAGCAATTGCAACCCCTCCCCCCCAAGATGCCCTTGAGCAGTTGGAATCCTAGGTTGGAGCTTTGAATACAATAGTAACCCTTTCCCATGTGTCTTCATATTGCAGCAAATGGAGCAGGGTATTTCCCTGTATCTGGCATCACCATGAGGTGTCAGGCTTGTCTGCTAACTCCTTTTGTGGAGCACTTCAGGGCAGCTTTTGCCAACACTTCATTTGATGGTACAGTCCTTTTTGGACAAAAATATGAGCAAGCAGGCAAGATACTTACTACTACTGCTGCTGCTGCTAAATGTCTGTCAGATGAAGATGCAAGTCATGCCCATAGAATGCATGCTTGTGAGTTAATGCCTGCATTTCATAACCCCTTACTTGAACCTGTTTCAGCCTACTTGCCAAGGGCTTAGGATAAACAGTGAATAGAAGAGGTGATGGGCAACCAATCCACTGCCTCTTCTTTGACTGAAAACATTTGGAAAGTCTGTTTGCCATTTTTATTTGTGTTGACATATAATGCAAAGATTTTATTGAACACACTCACCTCTCAGGAAAGCCCATTAGTCTTAGTACTTCATATATACTGCCATGAAACCCGGTTAAATGCCTTTTTGATGTCCAAACTTAAAATCAACAATGTTTATTGGGTTTTGTTGGCATCTTTTATCAACATATAAGTTTTCTTTCCAAGGTACATTAACTGGGCTAGACTAAATAGAAATTGTGTTTCACAGGAACCATTTAATTGAAAGCTTTGACACACATCCACTAGCTATATTTTTGATCATGCACTAATAAAAACCAAGATAAAAATGCAGGGTAATGAAGGAAAAATAAGATACTGGCACTTTCCCACCTACCTGTTAAAAAGAGAGGAAATTATGGAATGGGAAGTGGAAATTAGAGTTATTAGGGAAGATAGAAATGTCTTCAGAAGTTATAGCTAGTGACTGGGATAAAATGAAAATGGAGTTTAAAAACAGGATTGAAGTAAAAATTAAAGCAATATGGTTAAGAAATAATAGAAATTAGAGTGGCTGACAAAGGTTAAAAGTATTGCAGAAAAAGAGGAATCTCACAGAAGAAGAGGAGGAGCAAATCTAGAGTGCTAAAGAGAAAATAAGGAAGTATCTGGATAATTTGCATGAGTTTAGAAGGATTGCAGTTAACTTGTAGCACAATAACTTGGGCAACAGAACTTTTGAAAGGGTTGTTTCCAAACTTGGGGAACCTGCAACAAGAAAAATAACTAGAAGTTTTAAGAGAGATTCCTGAAATGTTGTGAAAATTTTATAAAGCAGAGAAATGTAGAAGTCAAGGAGGAGTACAAATGGAAATATTTATGGAAGCCTTAATTATGCCAAGGTTACAGGTAGACGAGGTTCAGCAACAGCCAATAGTTAAAATAGGTAGTGATGAGATAAAAACAGTGATATACAAGTGTGTCTTCAGGAAAGTCTCCGGGAACAGATGCTATTCTTGTGGAAGTTTGGAAATTAGGAGGGACGAAAGTGATAAAGATCTGAAAGATTTTGTGTAACAGTATTTTAAAAGAAGGGGAAGCACCAACATCTTTGAAGAAAGCTGTGATGGCTGTAATACCTGAAGAAGGCACAGAGCCTTCAGACCAAGCTTCATATAGACTCTGTTCAATTTTAAAGAGTTTGTGTATACTAGCGAAAAGAATGGTAAAGATGTTGCCAAAATTGATAGATAGGCATCACTGTGGTTTTGTGGAGGGGAGGCAAACATTTGACAACATTTAATAGAATGGTGGTGATCCAGAGGGAAGCAGAATGTAAGAAAATACCTCTGTTTTTGTTGGGTCTTGATGCAGAGGAAGCATTCAGAGTAAGCTGGGGCTTTATGAGTAGGGCATTGGAAGCATTTGCATTCCCCGATACAATAATACGGTTAATTAGGAGAGTACAAGAAGGATTTGAGGCAGGAGTTAAGGGGGGGGGGTCATCTCAGAAAAGCTGCATTTAAACAGCAGAACCAGGCAGTGATGTCTTCTTTCTCCTTAGTTATTTGTTTTATAATTAGAGCCATTGGCAAAGAAAATAAGGGACTTGAGACATGCAAGGATATAATCGGTATGGTAATCCAGAAAATTGGCTTTATTTGCAGATGATGTTTTTTTGTGACTGATAAATCCATAAAAGACATCTCACTGTTGTGGAGTATTTTGAGGCGGTTTTAAGTCTTTTCGGGATGTAAAATTAATGAAGTTAAAATAAAGGCTGTAACCATAAATTCTGTACCCATGCATGAATTGGTTCAGCAACACCCATATTTAGGGGGACATGATAAAATGATACAGTAAACTCTTGGTTAACCCGCACCCTTGGGGATTGGTAGATGCCGGATAAGTGTAGTTTCCGGTTGCTTGAGAGCTGCTTAGAGATTTCTGATTGTCTCATATGCTGGTATACAGTCCAATCAAAAATCGCAAAGCGGAGCTACTTCTGTTTAATGTGGAACAGTAGGCACTTATGCTGAGACCGGATTCTGCCAGTTGCTTTGGAGTGCCGGTTGCTTGAGTTCCAGTTAACGGACAGTCTACTGTATGAAGTATTTAGGAGTGTGGGTTAAAATGGCTTCTATTATAGCAGCTAAGGATATGCCGGAAGAGAGTAAACAAAAGATAATACAAATATTGAGAAACCGGAAACTCTTATTTATGGATGTGGATAGTAATGTACAAGCACTGAAAATGTTTAGTCCCTTTAGTCTTGTGCATGGGTCAGTCATACTTGTATTAACCCGAGAAGAAGTTGTGGACAATATTTAATAAAGAACTGAAGGAATTTATCTGGGTGGGAAGGAGGGCAGGAGTTCAATGGGATAAGCTGATCCTTCTAATAGAACAAGACGATTTGAAGGAATATTTTAGAATTACACAGGTAAAGTTCATGTACATAACACAGGAAGAAGGTTATAATTCAAAGTGGAAAGGGATGATGATGATGAATCAAGGGGGAAGTTTAAGAAATAGAGAGTGGGATTTGGATGCAAATCCTTAAGGAGAATAATAACCATACAGAATATTAGATTCATAAAGTAGCAGAAACTATTCCACGAACTAAGCTAATACAATAAACAAGAAAGGAAATTTTGCAAATAAGGTTGACTGCAAGTAGGGGTATGGAAAATAGATAAGAGGGGCTTAAATTTACTGGAGAAACCTGGCAAAGGAACCAAGATATTGGGAGCAAATAACTCAAGTATGAAAGGTAATAGATTAGGATGAGGCCAAGAAGACAGTTGGATTTCAGGCTAGAGGCTTCCTTTCTGTACCAGGGTTTGATCCCGGAATACAGGCAAAAAGAAAGGGACAGGGGAATTTTAAGTGAAAGACCTCCTCTGGCAGAGCTTTTTGTTGAATCCAGAACAGAAGCAGCTGTTAAAAAGGGGGCAATTGGTAGGGCATATAAAATATTGCATGACAACTATGAGTCAATCAGAGGGAGGTTAGGAAAGATTGGGAAGAAAGACTGGAAAAACAATTTACAAGAAAGCAATAGGAAGACACGTATATCCTAAGTATGCAACCAAGTCCAGAAGGTTCAGGATCTTTGCTTGGAAGTGTTTGCATAGGTATTTTTATACCCTAATCAGTCTTCAGTTTTTTTTTTCCTCAGGAAGATTGCAAATGTTGGAGATGTAATGGAGAAGAAAGAGGTAACTGTGAATATGTTTTTTGGGGGTCTGTATATTAGATAAACAAAAGTTCATCTTAGCGAATGCTCACATGAGCGAATATTGCGGAACTCTAAACCGCAATTGTGAGATCACGGTACAGTGAAGATGGGAATAATTTGCCCTTTCCTTACTGTAGTGCAATCTCGGAGTTGGGATATATATTTAGCGGGGGGTGAAGGGAGCGCACCCACCACAATTGCAGTTTCGAATTCCTGGATTTTTGCTCATGTGAGCGTTCACTAAGATGAATTTTTGTTCATCTAATATAGACCCGTTTTTGGGAGTGTGATGCATTGGCAGATTTTCAAAATTCCCCACAGAGTACTCCGTTAGAAATATTGGGTGTGCAAATAGCTGTAAGGAAATGTTTCTTTTGAGCTGGGATATAGGATCTGAATTGCCTAGACATATTAAGGCCTTATAAAGTTTAATTCTGTTGGCTGCCAAAAATAGTTACTAGAAAATAGAAATCAAAGTCTACAGCAACTGTATTTGAGGTATTGAATATTATAAAGCTGGAAGAGAGATCTTTAGAAAGTGAAGGAGCAAATTACAGAGAAGTAAATGGAAATTGTGGGAACAATACATGCATAATAATTTTCAGGATGAGGTTTAAAGGAAGACATGAATTCAACGTTTTTGTAATGTTGGATTTATGATAACAAAGAAAATATGTGATGCATGTTGTATTTAAATGGAAAAATTAAAATGGTTTGTTTTATTTTCAAAAATATATTTGATTCAACCCTGTACAATACCCATCTGTTGCAGATCAATGAATGAGGGGAGGTTATGAGACTATCTTTTGGCAGCCTGTGCACTAAATAACTCAGTGCGTTATTGATATTGGTCTGTATGACCCAACCAGTGAAGGGTCATTGACTGGTTTGTGAATAACTATTATCATATCGTTTCCACTTATTCTGGGTTGTTCCAGTTACCAGCACTTAATTAGCTGGTTTAGTAAAGCCATTAATAAACATCTTTAAATATTGCATATATCTTTAATGGCAAACGATCTGGATAGAGTGTTTTACACCTCTTTTGATTCTTTAATGTTGTTTTCTTGTTTTTTTCTGTAACTTATTGCTATCAAGCTGTTCCCTGATTTTTGTCAGAACTTCTTAAGGGACTCTCTAAGCATCCTTTCTTTATTTAATTTGTCTTTGCCCTCCGAGTCTGCCTGTGTTTGTATACTTGTTCATAAAAATGAACAAAAATCACCAGGCTTCTCACAAACTCTTCCTGTCCTTTGCTCTGTAATCTTGCATATTGATCTCTCCACCTTCTAACCTTAGAGCTAAGTACTTTGCGTTTGTTGCATTATTTCAAAATCTGATATTCTAGAGTTCTGTTAGCTTGGTCTGCCTTGTAATCTAGCACTTTGTCTATATTACCCTGTAACTCCAGTACTTTGAGTTCAGCACCTGTATTCGTAGAAATCGCTTCTTCCTGTACGTTCAGTAACTCTGCATGCAACCTGCTCACTTTTGAATCTTCTGTCTTTTATTAGCTATACAATTCCTTAGAAAACTTAGAGCTTCTTTATATCAGTCCCAAAGTTTTATTATATGAATCCCGTGTTGTGCCGAAACCTCATCATTGCTTTCTGAAAACAACTCTGATCTGATTTTTACATGTTCCCCCTTGACAAACATTTACACTAACTGTCCAGTTTCTCTCAAACATTTTGTCTACATATCCTTCCTTGAAAAATGGAGAGAGTGGTGTGATGAACAGATGTGTGCAAACTCACAATGAGATGTACATGCTCATTGATCAGAATGATTGTTCTTGAATGTGGTATACACCCCTGTGTTAGACGCATGTACGAACATCTCTAGGTAACTTTTGATACCTCATGCATGTTTGCCATTCCCATTATTGTAGCATTCTTAAAAATAAATATCCCTAATACAGGTACAATGAGTGCCAGGGACCAGTGTGCACATCATCTGTGGAAAAAAAGATGGGTTCCAGACTGTTGCCCAGAATAAACATTCCCTCCTGTAGTATAACCACCCTCTTACTCTTGCCTTACAGCTGTGTAGTCTGTTGAGCAATCCCTGGTGGAATAAACATTTTATTAATGCATAGCATGCCCCCACTAGCTTCCCCTTACTCCAGTAAGTCTATCTTCATTATCTGCTTGTACTGCCAGTAGCTCAAAAGCCGTACTTATTTGGAGTATTATAGCAACACCCCGTAAATGCTGAGGCACGTGGAGTAAGTAGTTTTTCAGTATGACTAAAATTATCGTCCCGTCAGTAACCTTAAATTTCAAAGCCGTTGTTGTTTATCAAGACACTTGCAACTTTTCCATTTTCCATTTATCTCTTAGATTTAGAGCTACAGAAAATATGCTATTTCCTGTTGAACTTATTCTATTTTGGCTAACTCTTTATAGCATATTTTCTGTAATGTGCTAATCCTGTAATATTAATTTAATTGTTTCTTCATTTCATTAAATCAAGACATCCCTCTGCCTGCTCAGACAAGCAGGTGGAAGCAGTTTCCTTTTTAATCATTATTGGTAATGTAGACACAAGTACTGTCTTAAAATGTTGCCTCTTATAAGGGAAGCAACTCTACATAACCAAAGCTTTACATTTAGTTTAATTTACACCAGAGTCATGCACGCTAATCTGTATAGAGGGTAAATTGTTCTTACATTGATGTCTGTCAGTCTTTAGTACCTTCTGTAGCTAGTTCTTTTAAAGCCAAACACAGAGGTTTAGTAGTGTCCAGCCATCCAAAAGCTGTTAGGTAATACAGTTAGATTCTTAGGTCAGCCATCACTGAGAGAATCTTGTAGTCTTGACTCGAACCTTTATGGTTGAATTCTTTTCTGATTCACTGTAAAAGCTGATTTCTGTTTTTAACACTCTTCTTTCAAAGACCAGGATGAGTCTTTTTTTCTTCTTCTTCTTCCTTTTCTGTTTCCCTGATCTGGTTGGAGTCTTTCTCTCTGCAATACTTGATGTCTGAGAAGAGCCCTCACCTCTTATGAAGCAGTGGACAAAGCTTAGCTTATGCATCTTTAGGAGCATAAAATGTGACGGCTGCTCAAGAATGTTCCCTCTGAAGCAGGCTTGATATGTGTCATTTTACAAATTTCTCTCTTGCTACTCTTTCCTGCCTTTTTTCAGTTGATTCATCATAGTCCCACCACACTCTTGTTTCTGCTTTCTGCCACCCTTATTTAGTTTTTAGGAATCCACATTTTTCACAAAATATTTTCATTTATTTCAAAGATGTGGAAGTAAACCAAGAGAGGTGTAGGAAATTTTATTCAAAAGTGACTGTGGGAAAAGACCCTTAACGACGGTCTCATTTCCTGTCTCTTCTTTCAGCAGACCAGTTCATTCCACCAACATATCTTTCATGAACTCCAAACATTTCATCCCTTAGCCTGATCAGGTATACCTGTGAAGTGGATGTTTTAATAACTGTTTCTATCTTCTTTATCCACAGTTTTAGCCTGTAAAGGTTCCATTATTGCTTCTGAGGTGGTTATGCTGTGATTCAGCTCCTTTATACCTCTCTTTCATTTCCATGGCTTGAACCCAAGGCTGCTTTTGCTTCTTTCATTCTTGTACTTAACATTTAAATACATTTCAGTACATTTGCATTAGTCTTAGGCACTTTTGATATCTTTGACTCAAATCTGTTCTTCCATGATGCCCATCATCTTTTTAGTCAGCAAATTCTCAGTCTTACTTGATTAGGTTTCCTTAACAGAGGACTTTTAGCCTGACCTCTTTGCAGTTCCAAACAGTTAGAATTTCATGTATCGCATCTTTTTGCTTTCTTTTCTTCATATAAGTAGAATTAATGAGTCTCCACCACAGCAGTGCCTCAGAAATGAATCTTTATTCACCGTTTGTCTTGTAGTTTTAAAAATTATAGTTTTAATCTTGAAAGGCAAGGGAATTCTGCTCAAGCAGATGTTCTTCGTGTTTCACTGTTGCAGTCATCACCTGTGGGTTATCCCTGCTGTGGTAGCCCTCGGCCGGCGCAAATACCAGAGTCAATGTTTTCTGCGTCGGCTCCTGTCGTCAGGTCATCAGTGCTGTAAAGCAAGGCAGCCGGCTCCATTACATCAGTCTTTCTTGCCGTGGAGTCCGTAGCAGAAGCAGTTCCCAAGTGTGCCGGTCGTTGCTACCAGAGCTTGAATTTCAGCTGAAAATGTCTAAAGCTAAGTACCCCATTGGGGATCCTTTTTTCCTGCACTAACCGATGTCTGAAAAAGTTAACAATTGTCTCGCCTGTGGAAAGCAGATCCCACACTGAGACTTCCATTCATACTGCGTTACTTGTTTAGGCCCAGACCACGACGTCCCCTGTTGCCGGTTCTGTGCCCTCTTTAACACTAAAACCATTCGTCGTAAAGCTCTTATTGTAGACGGGTATTTTTGTCCTTCATCTTCGCATTCTGAAATTGCATCTGTCAGCCAGCAATCCGCAGATATTCCAAAAAAAAATAGAGATAAAGATAGAGACAGACCACACAAGGATAAGTCTTCTGACGACGCTACATGTAAGCAGGTCGCTAGTCCTCTGGAATTCAGTGAGGAGCTTTCGCAGCCCATGATGCCCAGTACGATATCTATGCAGGCCTCTACCGAAACCCTTTCGGAGTCCAGTATGCCACAGAAATCTTTGTCTTCCGAGCCTTTGGTTGTCTCTGCCTCGGTTATGTCCCGAGCCGTGATGCAGGCACCCGCTTCCGAGGAGGCCTCTTGCACTGCTGATTCTAGACAAAAAAACGACGGCCTCTCATCCGACTACCGTTTCTGTCAGACCGACTGATACTCTTAGGCCTAGAAGCCAGGCCACTCCTAGAAAATCTACCTCTAGTCTCCATCTTACTCCTGCCCCAACACCCCAAGACCAAATGCTTAAGATGGTGGAGGATCTTATCTCCCTTATCAGGGGTAGTCAGGCCACACCTTCTGAAAGGAAAAGACACCCTTCTCTTGAAATAATGACAGAGCAGGATTCTGAGGAATCTGGTTATTCAGATTTTGAAGAGGAACAACAGCCTTTTAGTGTTTATGAAGACTCAGATGCAGAGGAATCCAAACCTTCTGCCTCCCCACCAGAAGACCTTTCCATTGGTCAAACCCTTCACACCCTCAGGGAGCATTTCCAATGGGATTCTCAGGACTTCCCTCCATCTAAGAAAAGATTAAGGGAGTTTCTAGACCTGCCCTAGCACAGACCCCTGCCCATTCCCCCTATTTTAGAAGTGGTGGATGATGTTTTCCATGCATCCAGCTTAGCCCCTGACGCCCTCCCACCTGCTCCCACTAAACCAGACCGGTATTATAGAGTACCAGATTCTCACAAGTACCTGTACAGAAATCCTGCTGCAGACCCAGAGGTCATTACACAGGGACCAAAAGTAGCTAAGGCTAGTTCTGCAAGGAATCCCTTTCCTTCCGACTAGGAATCCAGAACTCTGGACAGATGGGGTAAAAAAGTATACACCTCTGCAACCTTAGCTATTGGAGCACTCAACTGTCAGTTCCATATGTTAAAATGTCAACAGCGCACTTTGGAACTATTAAAACAAAAGATTTCTACCTTTCCTGACTGTGCCAATTCGAAAGAGTTAGCAGATTTATTGCACTCTTACTTGTCAAGTGGCCAAACACTCTTTGCAGTGTGGATATGACACCCTAGAAGCCTCAGGCATGGCAGCAGTGTCAGGATCTGTCATTAGGAGACATGCATGGTTGAAGGAACGACCTCTCCCTGATCATGTCAAGTGTAAATTAATTGATGCACCCTTGGATAAGGACTGCTTGTTTGGAGTAAAAGCAGACACAGTGCTTAAAAAGATGGAAGACAAAGCAAAATCTTTGCAAACAGTAAAAGATTTCAGGTTCACCCTCCCAGCTTCAGCAGGAATTTCCCTTCTAAGCACTGGTCCTTTCCTGGACCTAGTAGGCAGGGGCAAGGTCAGCCCCTCAGGGACAGACCAACCAGGCCTGCATCCCAGGGACAGCAGAGAACCAAACAGTGGACCACTTCTGCCCCAAAGGCAGGGAGTTCTAAGCCATCTTTCTATGGCAAAGCTCTCAATGACTCCCTTTCCCTCCTCTGTCCTCTTTCCACCCACCAAAAGCTAGGAGGAAGGCTCTCCCTCTTCAAAGAAAATTGGCTTTCTGTAACAGAAGACCAATAGGTCTTGATAATTTTTCAGGGATATAAATTGTCTTTCAACGAACTCCCAATTCCAAGAGAGTACCCAGACTTCCCTCCAAATCAGTGGGCAGAGGCATTGAAATATGTCCAAATTCTCATATCCCAGGGGGCAGTAGAACCTGTTCCCGCAGATCAAACAAGCAAAGGCTTTTATTCCAAACTATTCTTTGTTCCCAGAAAAGTGGGCACTTGTCACCCTGTCCTGGATCTATCCATTCTGAACACTTCCGTGGTGGTTCCCGAATTCAAAATGCTAACTTTGCAGCAGCTGCTGCCTATGCTGACAAAAATTGCACGGTTAGTGACCTAAAGGATGCCTACCTCCACATCCCCATAAGGGAATCCTGCGTGAAATTCCTGCACTTCAGGGCATGCTCACAACACTTTCAGTTCTCTGCACTACCCTTTGGCTTATCTACTGCAAAAAATCAAAGCAAACACCCTCCAGGAGGATCATTTTCCTGGGAGCACTGTTGGACACAGCATCTCAAATGGCCTTCCTATCCCCAGAAAAGCAGAGCTTTCTGCCACTCTACTTTACCCAGCTGGCTTCCAGAAGTCTCCTCACAGCGAGGAAATTCCTGCAAGCCTTGGGGTACATGGCATTTTTCTAATTCCTATGGCCAGGCTTCACACGAGGAAGCTTCAGTGGCATCTAAAGAAACTTTTGGTTGTCAGCACTCTAAGCCTCTAGAGACCTCGCTCCCTCTGATCCCCTGTATAAGGGCTGAGTTTCTCTGGTGGGCAGGGGCCTGTGCCAAGAACAAGGGTCTTCCCTTCATCCTCCACCCTTCTGGGCAGACCATCACCACTGACACCTCAGACATTGCGTGGGGCACTCACCTAGCAGGCAGGTGCACCCAAGGCCTTTGGGATGCCCAGCACCTTCCCTTACACATCAACCAGATGGAAATGATGGTAGTACAAAAGGCTGTGATATCATTCAAACCCCATCTCAGGCCAGGGGTTCTCCTTATCAGAACAGACAACACCACTGTAATGTGGTACATCAACAAACAGGGAGGGACCCAATCTTACCCTCTGTGCAGGCTAGCCATGAAACTCTGGCTGACAGCCTCCTCCATGGGATTGCACCTAATAGCCCAATACCTACCAGGGATCAACAAACCCCTGGTAGACCACTTAAGCAGAAACTTACTGGACCCCCACGAATGGCAGCTGCACAGAAAAATCTTTTTGCTAGTCACTCAGGAGTGGGAAACTCCGGAGGTGGAGCTCTTTGCTTCGCACCTCAACCATCAGTTGGAAAAATTCTGTACCAGAGAGTATCGCCGCCTAGCGGGGAAGGGGGATGCCTTTAACATCTCCTGGAACCTCCCTCTTTGTGTACACATTCCCTCCTCTGCCTCTTATTCCCAAGGTACTGCTCAAGATAAGGGAGAATAGGCCAAGGGCCATCCTCATTTCTCCAGATCGGCCCAGGCAGCATTGGTACCCCTTACTGCGCAGCCTGACATTACAGCCTCCCAGGCAGCTTCCCCTCATTTCAAACCTCTTGACTTGGTGGGGGGGGGGGGGTGCTGCACCCAGACATGCAGACTCTTAAACTGTCAGCTTGGCTTATACTCTAAAAGCAAACAAGGGGCCCCTGTTAAGCAAATGGGTCCTAGACATTATCACAGAGAACAGAAGGCCCATCACCAGAAAATCTTACGCAGGAAAATGGAAAGGTTCTGCTCCTGGAACCAGTCCAGAGGGAGCAGTTCCTCTCAACCTTCCATCCCTCTTATCCTGGACTAGTGGAGTTGCTAAATAGTGGCCTCTCCTTCTCTTCTATTAAAATCCACGCCTCAGCCATTTCAGCTCATTTCAATACAGATCTGCCCCTGTTCTCTCATCCTTTGATTAAACAGTTTCTCAGAGGGGCTGCGAATATCAGACCTCCCAGAAGGCTGCCCACTCCAGCCTGGGACCTGAATTAGTTTTGGAAAAACTAACCTTACCACCCTTCGAACCTGCTGCTTCAGCAGAACTGAAATACCTCTCCTGGAAGGCTGCTTTCTTGCTAGCTATCACCTCAGCCAGAAGGATTTCAGAACTTCAGGCATTGATGGCCATTGAGCCCTTCAACATTTTCCATGCAGACAGGGTCTCCCTGAGGACTACCCCTCCTTTATGCCCAATGTGGTATCTAATGTGACTCTCATTTAGGCCATGCATCTACCCACCTTCTTCCCTAACCCTCAAAACAAGGGGGAAAGAATTCTGCACTCACTAGATGTGCACAGACAGCTCAGATACTACCTAGACTGTACTAAAGCCTTCAGGAAAACAGACCAACTGCTGGTTAGCTTTGCCCCAGGGGCAGAGGAGAAGACCATTTCCAAGCAAACCATCTCCAAATGGATGTCACACTACATCCATTTCTGCTACAGATTTAATGGGAAACCACTCCCTAAGTCTGTTTGTATCCATTCCACTAGGGCAGCGTCCACTTCCACAGCATTCTTGAGAGGAGTTCCCACCAGGGCCATATTTGAAGCTGTCACCTGGACGTCTGTCCATACCTTTACAAAGCATTGCCACCTACCTCTTTTTTTTCTAAGGTTAGGGCAGGGTTTGCCAGTGCAGTTCTGCAGGGCATGGTGACCCAGGCCTAGGTCTCCTACTAATCCTACCACGCCTCTCCTCAGCTTTGGGAATCCTCCCACAGGTGATGACTGCAACAGTGAAACACAAAGAACATAGTACAGTTGTGTACACTTAACATAAGTGTAGATGTTCGAGTGTATTCACTGTTGCAGTCCTGGATGTTCTTCGTGTTTCACTGTTGCAGTCATCACATTTGGGTTATCCCTGCCAGGGTAGCCCCCGGCTGGCCTGAATACCAGGGACTTAATATTTCTGTGTCGGTTGCTGTCGCTTGAGGACTGATGTCAGGTCATCGGTGTTATAAAGGAAGGTATCTGACGCCATTACATCAGTCTTTCTTGCCGTGGAGCCCAAGGAGAAGCAGTTTACATGAGTGCCAGTCGGCCGTTACCTGAGTTTCATTGCTGAATTGAAGTTGAAGTCTTCGAAAGCTAAGTACCCCACTGGGGATCCTTTTTTCTTGCACTTACAGATGTCAAAAAAGTTAATAATTGTCTCGCCTGTGGAAAACAAATACCACACCGGGACTTCCACCCTTACTGCATCACTTGTCTAGGCCCAGACCACGATGTACCTCATTGTCGCTTCTGTGCTTTGATTAACACCAGAACTGTACATCATCAGGCCCTTATTGTAGCCAGATATTTTTTACAGTCCTCGAATTAAGCCATCCGATAGCAGATCTTCCGAAAAAATGTAAAGATAAAGACAGAGACAGACCGCACAGTACCAAACCTTCCGACGACGCTTCCGTTAAGGTGGTCGTCAGTCCTCCGGAACTCAGTGAGGTGCTTTCGCAGCCCCTGATGCCCGCTTCAGTTAATTCGCAGGGCGTGACAGAGACCCTTTCGGAGTCCAATATGCCGCAGAACTCTTCTTCGTCTAAGGATCCTGCGTTGGTCTCTACTTTGGATGGGTCCGGAGCCGCTGTGCAGGCACTGGCTTTCGAGGAAGCCCTTCGTAGCACTGAATCCTGACATAAATCGACGCCTTCTTTCATGGCTACTGTTCTTTCGAAAACAACAGAGTTCCTTAGGCCCAGGGATCGAACCACACCCAAGAAACCGACTACCCATTCTCAGGCGCCTGCTCCCTTGCCTCAGTCTCAAATGCTTAAAATGGCAGAAGACCTTATCATGCTGATTAGGGGAAGCTAAGCCACTCCCTCAGGAAAAGAGATCTGTCTCCAGTAGTTTTGTCTGAGCAAGAGTCAGATGAATCCGATGCATCTGACTATGAAGACATACAGCCCCTCTCCACATTTGAGGATTCTGATGCAGAGGAATCCATTCCTTCAGCTTCTTCCCCAGAGGATTTTTCTTTTGGGGAAACCCTTCATACCTTAAGGGAGCATTTCCAATGGGAGAGTCAAGACTACCCACAGTCTTAAAAGAGACTTGGAGAGTTCCTGGACCTTCCACAACACAGGCCCTTAGCCATCCCCCAGTCCTAGATGTGGTGGATGATGTCTTCCGTGAATCCAGCTCGACTCTAGATGCCCTCCCTCCTGCTCCCAGAAAACCAGACAGGTACTACAGAGTCCCTGACTCACACAAATATCTTTTTAAAACTCCAACAGCTGACCCTGAGGTCATTACTTAAGTGCCTAAAAGGATTAAAGCAACCTCAGCTAAGAATCCCACCCCCTCAGACAGGGATTCCCGAGCACTGGACAGATGGGGTAAAAAAGCATACACCTCAGCTACTCTTGCTGTCAGGGCACTAAAGTGTCAGTTCCGTATGCGTAAGTATCAGCAACATACCTTGGAACTCCTGAAACAAAAAAAATTTCCTCCTTTCCTGCATGGGCAGAATCTAACTATTTACAGGACTTAATGCAGTCTGCTGGTCAAGTAACTAAACACACTTTGCACTGTGGTTTTGACACCCTAGAAGCTTCTTGCAGGGGATCTGTCATTAGAAGACATGCATGGCTTAAGGAACAACCCCTCCCAGACCATGTCAAATCAAAATTGTTGGATGCACCCTTGCACAAAGATAACTTATTTGGCACTAAAGCAGCAGAGGTCTTAAAAAAGAATGGAATAAAAAGGAAAATCTATGCAGACTGTTAGACTTCTTACAGGTCCAGCCCCCTAGGTTTAGCAGGCATTTTCCCTCCAAACACTGGTCCTTTCCTGCTCCGAGTAGACAGGGCCAGCATAGGCCTCGTAGAAACAGACCTCAGCCCCAGGGGTTACAGAGGTCTAAGCAGTGGACTACAGCCACTTCAGAACCAGGGAGATGTTCTTCGTGTTTCACTGTTGCAGTCATCACATTTGGGTTATCTGCTTGCAGTAGCCCTCAGTCGGCCTGATTATCAAAGGCTTGGGTCCTGCGTCGGTTGCTGTCTCATCTTCCATGACATCAAGTAGTCAGGGGTATAAAGCATGCAGCCGTCAGGGGTATAAAGCATGCAGCCGACACAATTCCATCAGTCTTTCTTGACGTGCGGTGCCCGAAGCAGAAGCAAGTTCGCAAGTGCTGGTCGGCCGACTCCTGAAATTTTCATTTTCGAGTTTCAGATCCGAAGTCTTCAACTAAGCTAAGTACCCCATGGGGGAACCTTTTTCTTGCTCTAAACCGATGTCAGTAAAAGTTAACAATTGTATTTCTTGTGGAAAGCAAATACCTCATAAAGATTTTCATTCGTTCTGCATTCCTTGCTTAGGCCCAGATCACGACGTACCTCGCTTTCGATTTTGTGCTTTATTCAAATCTCGTACTATTCATCGTCGGTTCATTTACACATCTAAATATTTTGGTACATGGTTCAATTATCCAGAAATGGCTTCGGTAAGCCACCCAACTACCGACATCCGAAAAAACACAAAGATAAAGACAGAGACAGACCACATAGGTCCAAAGCTGCAGACGACGCTTCTCCTAAGCTAGTCGCCAGTTCACCAGTACTCAGTGAGGCGCTTTCACAGCCCCTGATACCCACTACTTCAGATTCGTAGGCCTCTACTGAGACCCATTTGGAGTCTGGTATGCCGCAAGATGCTTCTTCGACTGTGGAACCTGAGGATGTCTCTACCTTGGATGGGTCCGGAGCCGCTGTACAGGCACTGGCTTCTGAGGGTGTATTCAGGCCTACTGACTTGCATATTAAACCGACACTATCTTCTTCTTCAAGGCCTAAAACTCGATCCATGCCTAGAAAACTGACGCCCAGACTGCATGGTCAGACCCCTATGCCTAAAAAACAAATGATGAGAATGGCTGAAGACCTTATTACTCTAATCAAGGGAAGCCACCCTTCCCCCTCTGAGAGACCTAG
This sequence comes from Protopterus annectens, assembly GCF_019279795.1. Taxonomy (NCBI): domain Eukaryota; kingdom Metazoa; phylum Chordata; order Ceratodontiformes; family Protopteridae; genus Protopterus; species Protopterus annectens. The sequence goes on along the minus strand of NC_056727.1, from coordinate 674,148,108 downwards.
GACTGATTTTCCTTCTGATTCTTCTGATCAGGCCTCTGAAATTTCTGTTTTCTATGATGACCAGGATTTGCCCTTATCTAACTATGAGGATTCTGATGCAGAGGACTCCATTCCCTCTGTTTCCCCTCCAGAGGATTTATCTTTTGGTGAAACCTTGCATACTCTTAGGGAGCATTTTCGCTGGGAAAGCCAGGATTACTCTAACTCCAAAAAGAGGCTTAGGGAATTCTTACTCCTGCCTCAACATAGGCCTTTTAGTATCCCTCCTGTACTGGACATTGTAGATGATGCCTTCTCGAAATCTAGCCTGGCCCCTGACTCTACCTCCTGCTCCCAGAAAACCTGATAGTTATTACAGGGTACCTGACTCTCACAGGGGCCCAAGGGCATTAAGGCTACTACTGCCAAAAATCCTACCCCCTCTGATAGAGATTCCAGGGCGCTGGATAGATGAGGTAAGAAGGTATACACTTCTGCAACCTTGGCCATTAGGGCCTTAAACTGCCAGTTTCATATGTTAAAGTATCAGCAGCATATTATTGGATTGCTTAAACAGAAAATGATGTTGATTCCTGACTGTGCTGAAAATAAAGATTTACAGGATTTAATGCATTCTGCTGAACAAGTTGGAAAACATACTTTGCAATGTGGTTTTGATTCATTAGAGGCATCTTGCAGGGCTGCTGTCACTGGGTCTGTACTTAGAAGGCATGCTTGGCTTAAGGAGCAATCTTTGCCAGATCATGTTAAAGCTAAATTACTGGATGCTCCCTTAAACCAAGACCGCCTGTTTGGCAACAAAGCAGAAGTAGTACTTAAACAGATGGAGGAAACGCTAAATCTATGCAAACTGTTAAAGATTTCATGCAAGTACAGCCTCCCAGATTTAGTAGGCATTGGCCCTCTAAGAATTGGTCCTTTCCTGCCTCTTCCAGGCCTTCTCAGTCCAAACCCAGAACCAGCAGAACACCCAGGTTTCAGTCCAAAGGTACTTACAGGCCTAAGCAGTGCGGGGTCCCACTTCCAAATCAGGGAGTAGTAAGACTATGGTAAACTGTCTCAATGACTTAACTTTAAACCTTCCAAGCCCTGCTCAACTAAATGTTCCTTTAGGGGAAAAGATTGCCCTGCATACAAAAAATTGGGAACTCATTACCCAGAACAAATGGATTTTAAATATAGATTCCTAAGGATACAGATTCCACTTCCACTCCTTACCAACCCCAAACGGTTGGCCAGACCTGCCCCCATATCAGTGGGCAGAGGCTCAAAAGCAAGTTCTCTCTCTCTCTTAAGCATCAGGGCTATTCAACCTGTCCCAGAAGAAGAATGGGGACATGGTTTCTACTCAAAGACTTTTCCTGGTACCCAGAAAAGACAATTCCAGACGTCCTGTCCTGGACCTGTCTATCCTAAACACATTTTTGGTAATCCCAAAATTCAAGATGCTAACTCTTCATTAGCTGCTTCCCATGCTAGGCAAAGATGCCTGGTTGGCAACACTGGATTTAAAGGAAGCCTACCTGCACATCCCAATAAGGGAATCTTGCAGAATATACCTACGCTTAAAGCAGGCTACATGCACTGTCAGCTCTCTGCACTGCCCTTTGGCTTGTCTACTGTGTCTAGGGTATTCACAAAGTGCCTAGCTTCAATCATTGCATTTTTCAGGCAAAGAAATATTCAAATTTACCCATACCTGGACGATTGTCTAATTCAGGCAGAAAGCCAGGAGATACTATTAAATCATCTGGCATTTGTAAAGAAATTGCTAACGTCTCTGGGGTACATCATAAACTAAAAGAAATCACATCTTGTACCCTGCCAATAAATTGTATTCCTGGGAGCAAGCTCGAATACGACTTTCAAGATGGCCTACCTCACGCCAGCGAAACAAATTCAATTGACAGCCTACTTCAAACTACTGACCACCAAGACCCAGCTATCTGCAAGGAAAATACTGCAAGCCCTGGGGTTCATGGCCTCTTGCATTATACTAATTCCATATGCAAGACTGCATATGAGGAAACTGTAATGGTATCTAAAAATCCTATGGTGTCAACATTCTCAGGATCTAGAATCAATGATTCCTATCATTCCTTGTCTACAGATAGAGTTCCTTTGGTGGGCACAGGCCTGCCACCAAAACAAGGGACTGCCATTCACTCTACCCCCTGCCGCTCACACCCTAACAGATGCATCAGATTATGCATGGGGGGCTCACTTGGCAGGGCAGTGCATTCAACACAGATGGAACCCAAATCAAATGCACTTGCATATCAATCAAAAAGAAATGTTAGCTGTACAGAATGCTCTGACAGCCTTCAAGGACCACATTCTTCCAGGACAATTATTGGTAAAGACGGACAACACCACTGTTATGTGGTACATAAGCAAGCAGGGGGGAACCCTCTCATACCCTGTCTGCAGACTAGCCATGGCTCTGTGGAGCATAGCCTTAAGCTACCAAGTGCACCTACAGGCTGAATTCCTGCCAGAAATGGTAAATACATTGGCAGACACCCTAAGCAGAAATCTCATGGACCCACACGAGTGGAAACTAGAACCAAAGATATTCAACATGTTGAGAAACAAATAGGGGAGCCCAGAGATAGACCTGTTTGCCTCCCCCCAGAACTACCAGTTGGACAAATTCTGCACAAGGACTCCCCACAAACAAGTTTGGAAAGTGGATGCCCTGTCCTTTAACTGGAAAAACCTATCAGTTTATGCCTTTCCCCCTCTGCATCTCCTCTCCAAGGTAGTACTAAAAATCAAACAGGACAAACCAAGGACAATACTGATTGCACCAGACTGGCCACACCAACACTGGTACCCCCTCTTGCGCAGTGTGTCACTGCTGGCACCATGGCACCTGCCTCAGACCCCTGCCCTGCTGTCCCAGCAGGGCAGCCAGATTCTGCACCCACAACTTCAAACCCTGAACCTGGCAGCCTGGCTAATTACCTGATCTCTCCTTTACCATCCCTCAGTAAGTAAGTGATGGATGTCATCCTGGAGGCAAGAAGGCCTAGTACTAGAAAATCCTATGCTGAAAAATGGGGATGGGCACAGCAGCTCCCAATTTACCCCATATTCTTCAGTACTTAACTGAGATGCTTCACAAGGGCCTTTCCTTTTCCTCCATCAAAATTCATGCCTCCGCCATTTCAGCTCATTACAATACAGAACCACCCTTCTTCTCTCATCTACTGCTGAAGCAATTCCTCAGATGGGTCAAAAACTTAAGACCACCCAGAGGGAGCCCCTACTCCAGCCTGGGACCTTAACTTTGTATTGGAAATGCTCACTCTACCTCCTTTTGAGCCAGCTGCAAATGCATATTTGAAATTCCTTTCTTGGAAAACAGCCTTCCTTCTAGCCATCACTTCAGCAAGAAGGGTGTCTGAATTACAGGCCCTCATGGCAGTGGAGCGTTTCATTATCTTTCATGCTGACAGGGTGTCCCTTAGGACCAGTCCCTCCTTCATGCCCAAGGTGGTATCCAGTGTGGCCCTTAATCAGTCCATTCATTTGCCAACATTCTTTTCTAATCCACAGAACAAAGGGGAATGAATACTGCACTCCTTGGACATGCACAGCCAACTTAGATTTTACTTGGACAGGACTAAGCCTCTCAGGAAATCTGAACAGCTTCTGGTTGAATTTGCTGCAGGGGCAGAGGGGAAGGCCATTTCAAAGAAAACCATTTCTAAGTGGATAGGCCATTACATTCATTTCTGCTATAAGCATCATGGAAAACCTACCCCACTGGGGATAAGACCACATTCAACCAGGGCTGCATCTACCTCTACAGCCTTTCTCAGAGGTGTCCCTACCAGGGACATCCTAGAAGCTGCTACCTGGAGTTCTGTACATACCTTCACCAAGCATTACCTCTTGCCAATTTCTTTAAATCCAGAGCTGGATTTGCCACTGCAGTCTTGCAAAGCCTTATAGCTGGTCCTAATGCTATGTAATTACCTCCTGCCATCCTTAGCTTTGGGAATCTACCAAATGTGATGACTGCAACAGTGAAACATGAAGAACATAGTACAGTTGTGTGCACTTACCATAAATGTAGATGTTCGAGTGTATTCACTGTTGCAGTCCTGGTTACCCTCCCTCCAACCCCCTGACTTCTATGGACTATACCTCTATTCTTGTTTACTATGCTTAAAGCTTTTTGGTGTATTTACTTTTTTGTTGGAGGTGTAACCTTGTATATAATTGCTTCCCATTATGAGGGCACCTGACATCTGGGGCAAGAAAAACTGATGTAATGGCGTCTGCTGCATGCTTTATACCCCTGACTACCTGACGTCATGGAAGATGAGACAGCAACCGGCCTTGGGACCCAAGACTTTGATAATCAGGCCGACTGAGGGCTACTGCAGGCAGATAACCCAAATGTGATGACTGCAACAGTGACTACACTCGAACATCTACATTTATGGTAAGTGTACACAAATGTACTTTCTAAGCTACCCCCTTATGGTAAGAACTCACAATGACTCGCCCCCTCCCAACCTCGCCTCTGCCCACCTTCACATACCCCTAGGAGGAAAACTGTCCTTTCACTCAACCACCTGGGCCACCATTACCAAGGACCAGTGGGTTCTGAACATTGCATCTCGGGGGTACATATTCTCCTTACACACCCTTCCAACCCCAAAACGGTTCCCAGATCTACTACCAAGTCAGTGGGCAGAGGCTCAAAAGGAAATCCATTCCCTGATCTCCTTGGGGGCAGTAGAGCACGTTCCTGCAGAGCAGATAGGCCAAGGCTTCTACTCCAGACTTTTTCTGGTACCCAGAAAAGAGGGCATTTGACACCCCATCCTTGATCTATCCATTCTAAACACCTTTCTGGTGATCCCAAAATTCAAAATGCTCACCCTCCAGCAGCTGCTACCCATGCTGTCCAAGGATGCCTGGCTAGCCACCCTGGACCTAAAAGAGGCCTACCTCCACATTCCTATCGGGGAATCCTGCAGGAAATATCTCCGGTTCAGGGCAGGATCTCAACACTTTCAGTTCTCTGCACTTCCCTTTGGCTTATCTACTACTCCCAGAGTTTTCACAAAATGCCTGGCTCCGGCATATTCAAATTTACTCCTACTTAGACGACTGCCTTATTCAGGCAGACAGCCAGGAAAAGCTGCTCAAAGACCTGGCCTTTGTAAAGGACCTACTAACCTCCCTAGGGTACACAATCAACGAAAAGAAATCCAAACAGGTACCTACCAAAAGGATAGTCTTCCTGGGAGCAAGTCTGGGCACAGCATCCCAGATGGCATGCCTTACACCAGAGAAACACATTTTCCTGTCAACTTACTTCTCTCAATTGGCCACTGGGCCCCAGCTGTCTGCAAGGAAAATCCTACAAGCCCTGGGGTTTATGGCCTCTTGCATACTCCTCATTCCATATGCCAGACTGCATATGAGGAAACTTCAATGGTACCTAAAGAGCCTTTGGTGTCAACACTCTCAGGATCTGAAAACTCTTCTGCCTATTATTCCTTGCCTGAGGAAGGAATTTCTTTGGTGGGCAACAGCCTGCTCCCACAACGAGACTGCCCCTTCTGCCCACACCCCGCTGCCCAGACCCTCACCACAGACGCATCAGACTATGCTTGGGGTGCACACCTGGATGGCAGGTGCATACAGGGCTAATGGAACCTCCAGCAACTCCCCCTGTACATCAGTCAAAAAGAGATGATGGTGTGCAGCAGGCATTGATAGCTTTCAAACCCCTTCTCTCTCCAGGGGTTCTCCTGATCAAAACAGACAACACCACTGTAATGTGTTACATCAACAAGCAGGGAGGGACTCACTCCTACCCGCTGTGCAGGCTGGCCATGACCCTTTGTTTCACAGCCTCTTCCATGCAAATACACCTGTTAGCACAATACCTGCCAGGCTCTCTCAACTCCCTGCAGACAAATTAAGCAGAACGTTCTTGGACCCCCACGAGTGGCAGCTCAACAGAAACACCTTCTTCCTAATGACTCAGAAATGGGGAACCCCTGAGGTCGACTTCTTTGCCTCCCACACCAACCATCAGCTCAGCAAAGTCTGCACCAGGGAGCATCACTGCATGGCTTAGAAAGTGGATGTCCTGTCCTTCCCCTGGTTAAACCTCTCGGTCTATGCTTTTCCTCCCCTACCTCTCATTCCCAGGGTACTGCTCAAAATAAAGGAGGAAAAACCTTGGGTCATTCTCATAGCTCCAGGCTGGCCCAGACAGCACTGGTACCACTTGCTGCACAGCCTGTCCCCCCACTGCCTCCATGGAATCTTCCTCCGATTCCAAACCTCCTAACCTAGAGAGAAAGGGGACTTCATGCACCCCCAATTGCAGACACTCAGTTTGGCAGCTTGGCTTATACCCTAACCCCTGACCAATCTGCCATCCTCAGTAAACATGTTCTGGATGTTATCCGAGAGGCCAGACCCCCTAGCACCCGAAAGTCTTATGCAGATAAACAGAAAAGGTTCTGCACCTGGGACCAGGCCAAGGGGGCCAATACGTCACAGCCCTCCATCCCTCTCATTCTGGATTACTTAGCTGATGACTACACAGTGGTCTCCCTTTCTCTTCTATAAAAATTAATGCCTCTCCTATTTATGCTCATTTTCCCACTGAGCAGCCTCTTTTTTTTTTTTTCAGACCCTCTGATTAAACAGTTCCTCAGAGGGGCTAGCAACTTGAGGCCCTCAGAAGGACAACAACACCAGCTTGGGACCTTAACTTTGTCTTGGAAAAGCTCACCCTGCCCCCTTTCGAACCAGCTTCTTCTGCAGAGCTAAAATTTCTGTCATGAAAGACTGCCTTTCTCCTGGCCATCACTTCAGCCAGAAGAGTCTCTGAGCTGCAAGCACTCATGGCTGTGGAATTCTTCATCATCTTCCATGCAGATAGGGTATCCCTCAGAACTAACCCATCCTTCATGCCTAAGGTGGTGTCCAGTGTGGCTCCCCCGTGTGGTTCTCAACCAATCCATCCATTTACCCACCTTCTTTCCTATCCCCCAAAACAAGGGGGAAAGGATTCTGCACTCTCTAGATGTGCACAGACAGCTCAGATACTATCTGGACAGGACTAAACTCTTCAGAAAGTCTGATCAATTGCTGGTTAGCTTTGCTTCAGGGGCAGAAGGCAAAGCCATCTCCAAGCAAACCAGTTCCAAATGGATAGCACACTGCATCCATTTCTGCTACAAACAGCATGGTAAGCCTCCCCCCAAGGGGGTCAGGGCACACTCCACCAGAGCAGCCTCCACCTCTGCAGCTTTCCTTAGAGGAGTCCCCACCAGGGACATCCTGGAGGCTGCCACCTGGACATCTGTTCATACTTTTGCCAAGCATTACCACCTGCCTCTCTTCTCCAAATCCAGGGCAGGGTTTGCCTCTGCAGTCTTACAGGGCATGCTAGCCAGCCCCTAGCTTCCTGGACTGCCTCCACCCATTTCCTCAGCTTTGGGAATGTACCCAAATGTAATGACTGCAATTGTGGAACACGAAGAACATTGCACAGTTGTGTACACTTACCATAAACGTAGATGTTAGAGTGTATTCACTGTTGCAGTCCTGGATGTTCATCGTGCATACAGCTGCAGTAATCACTGATGGGTTCTCTGCTGTCAGGCGGGTCCTCGGTCGGCCGAATTCCAAAGTCTAGGTCCGGCGTCGGTTGTTGTCGCTTTCTCTCCTGACGTCAGTGAGGCAGGAGTATATAAGACACAGCCGACGCCATGTTCTTCAGTCTTTTTTGCCGTGCGGTGCCCGAAGCAGAAGCAGTTCGCAAGTGCCGGTCGTCCAGCTCCTGAATTACGAAAAAATTGGAAACTGAAGTCTTCATTAAAGCTAAGTACCCCGTTGGAGAAACTTTTCTTGCCTCAGACCGATGTCAGAAAAAGTTAATAATTGTATTTCTTACGGGAAGCAAATACCGCATAAGGATTTCCATTCCCTATGCATACCTTGTTTAGGCCCAGACCACGACGTCTCGGGCTGTCGCTTTTGCGCTACTTTGAATAAACGCACTATTAAGCGTCGGGCGGAGTTCGCCCAACACTTTTTTGGTAAAGCCTTTGATTATAAAATGTCGTCGGAGACTCCGACTACCGTTTTGTCCAAAAAATGCAAGGACCGACACGCGAGGTCCGCGGTCCCCACCGACACCACGCCAAAACCGGCTACACGTGGTCCGGTTCTCAGTGAGACGCCTTTGCAGTCCCTGACTACCGACGACACTCCTTTGGCGGTGTCCTCTGTACCTGAGACCGCAGGTACCTTGGCCCTCTCCCAGACTACAACCACCGAAACCATTGCTTATGTTGAGCCTCCTAATGTGGACAGGTCCACTTCCACCCATGGTGTCTTTAGACCCTCATCTTCTTTTCTATTAAGGCCTTTACTAAATCCAAAGCAGCCAGGCATCCCAAGAGGCCTGTTGCACAGGGCCCTTCTCCAGGCCCCATGCCTAAAAAACCGATGCTTAAAATGGCTGAGGATTTAATTACTCTTATCAGGGGTTCTCAACCCCCTCCAGACAAGAGACCCAGAGTGGAGGAAGATTCTCCCTCTTCTGATCAGGGCTCCATTTTATCAGAACATTCTGATGTAGAGGAACACTCTTACTCCCCTTTTGAAGATTCGGATGCAGAGCAGTCCATTCCTTCTGTATCTCCTCCTGAGGATTTTTCCTTTGGGGAAACCTTGCACACTTTAAGGGAACACTTCCATTGGGAGGGCCAAGACTTTTCCGATTCCAAGAAAAGACTTAGGGAATTTCTTTTGTTACCTCAACACAGGCCTCTGGCGATGCCTCCTGTTTTGGACATACTTGATGATGTTTATTCGGAGGCTTGCCTTAACCCGGATTCCCTGCCTCCTGCACCAGTCAAACCTGATAGGTACTACAGAGTTCCTAACTTTCACCAATTTCTCTACAAAAGCCATAATGCTGACCCTGAAACCATTTCTCAAGGCCCCAAGGGATTGAAGGCCTCTACTGCCAAGAATCCACTTCCTGCCGAAAGAGAGTCAAGATCCTTAGAAAGGTGGGGGAAAAAGGTATATACCTCGGCCACCCTAGCCATGAGGGCCTTAAATTGTCAGTTTCATATGCTTAAATATCAACAGTTCCTGTTATCACAATTAAGGAATAAAATGTCTCAACCTGAACAACCAGATTTGAAGGAGTTGCAGGATATGATGCATAGTGCAGAGCAAGTGGGTAAACACACCTTACAATGTGGCTATGATGCCCTAGAGGCCTCAAGTAGAGCGGCTGCTACAGGATCAGTCATTCAGACATGCCTGGCTTAGGGAACAAAGCTTGCCTGATCATGTGAAAGCTAAACTTCTAGATGCTCCTTTACAAAAGGATGTGCTGTTTGGTACTAATGCTGAGGAGATATTACGGAAAATGGAAGAAAAAGCCAAATCTATGCAAACTGTCAAAGCTTTTTTACAGGTCCAACCACCACGTTTTAGCAGAAATTGGCCTTCAAAAAAACTGGTCCTTTCCAGCCACTGACAAGCCCCAAAGAGGTAGATACAGGCACAAGGGGCAGAGGGCAATCACAAGGATCATATAGAGGCCGACAATGGCAAACTCCAGCACCAAGAGGTGGCGAAGACAGTGCACAACAATACAGGAAACAAACCCAATGACTTCCTCCTTTCCATGCCAAGCAAGTCTCAGCTGGCAGCACCCTTGGGAGGAAAGCTGGCATTATTTACAAGAAATTGGCATATTGTCACAACAGACAAATGGATCCTGGACGTTATAAACAGAGGCTACAAATTTCAATTCCACACTCTTCCAAAAATGAGAGGCATGCCAAACCTGCCACACAAAGGGCAGAGGCACAACTACAAATTTCAAAGCTCATGGGCATGAGAGCTATACAAGAGGTACCTACTCACGAACAAGGTCAAGGTTTTTATTCAAGACTTTTTCTGGTACCAAGGAAAGGAACCGACTGGAGACCCATTTTGGACTTATCCATCCTAAACACATTTTTACTGCATCAAAATTCAAGATGCTCACATTACAGCAGCTTCTTCCCATGCTGGGCAAGGAGTTTTGGCTGGTAACATTGGATCTCAAGGAGGCATACCTGCATGTCCCAATCAGACAAAGCTGCAGAAGATACCTCAGATTTCTTGCAGGTTCAATCCACTATCAATTCTCTGCATTGCCCTTTGGCTTATCTACTGCGCCCAGAGTATTCACAAAGTGCCTGGCATCAGTGATTGCCTACTGCAGACTTCAAGGGATACAAATTTACCCTTATTTGGACGACTGCCTGATCCAAGCGGACAGCAAGCACATACTTCTGGAACATCTGGCTTATGTAACACGGTTACTGCATTCTCTGGGATACACAATCAACAAAGAAATTCAGGCTAACACCATCTCAGAAAATAACTTTCCTGGGTGCCAACTTGGACACAAACACCCAGATGGCCTATCTTACGCCAGAAAAACAGGGGCAACTAACTCAGTACTTCAAAATACTAGCAAAATGTACCAGGCTTACTGCAAGGAAAATCCTGCAGGCTCTGGGCTTCATGGCATCTTGCATTCTTTTAATCCCATGTGCAAAGCTGCATATGAGAAAACTTCAATGGTACCTAAAAAACCTATGGTCTCAACACAGTCACAGTTTGGAAACAATAATACCAATAATTCCATGTTTGCAAAAGGAATTTCTCTGGTGGGCCCAAGCATGTCAAGCAAACACAGGCCTCCCATTCTGCAAGCCTCAAGCAAATCAAGTCATCACAACAGACGCCTCAGATTACGCCTGGGGGGGCGCACATGACGGACAGGTGCATTCAGGGCCAATGGTCCCAAAAGGAAAAGCACCTTCACATCAATCAAAAAGAAATGCTAGCAGTAATAAATGCAATTACAGCTTTCAAGGACCTCCTGCATCCAGGACAATTACTGATGAGAACAGACAACACCACAGTAATGTGGTACATAAACAAACAAGGAGGAACACATTCATACCCCTTGTGCAGACTAGCCATGACTCTTTGGAACTTGGCTCTGGAATGGCAAATCGAACTTCAAGCACAGTACTTGCCAGGATTGGAAAACATGCTTGCGGACAATCTAAGCAGAAATATGACAGATCCACACGAATGGAAGTTGCATCCTCAGGTGTTTACAGAGATAATCCAAGCGTGGGGAAGGCCAGACATAGATCTTTTTGCCTCCCACAGGAATCATCAATTGGAAAAGTTCTGTTCGAGGACCTTTCATCCAAAGGCCTGGAGAGTGGACGCCCTTTCATTCAGTTGGACAGCATGGGCAGTTTACGCATTCCCACCTCTGCCTCTTCTGCCCAAGGTGCTCTTGAAAGCAAGAGCAGGCAGACCGAAGATGATACTGATTGCTCCAGATTGGCCAAGGCAACACTGGTACCCGCTCCTGAGGAGCCGAACACATACTCCTCCCTGGTCCCTGCCTCTAATGCCTCTTCTGCTGACTCAGCACAGCTACAAAACTCTTCAGTCAGCTGAAAACACTCAATCTCGCTGCATGGAAAATTCCTTAACACCACAACAGACCCTACTCTCCAAGGAGGTGCAGGATGTCATTTTGGAGGCCAGAAGGCCATCTACTAGAAAAGCTTACTCCGCAAAATGGAAACGGTTTTGCTCTTGGAATGAGAAAAAAGGCCAGGACCCTAGAAAACTGAACTTGCCTCAGGTATTACAGTATCTAGCTGAGCTGCTGAACAGTGGACTTTCATTTTCTTCCATAAAAATCCATGCCTCAGCCATTTCTGCAGAATTCAACATGGATCCTCCTTTATTTTCTCACCCACTCTTACGACAGTTCCTCAGAGGGGCTAAGAATATAAGACCACCAAGGAAACAACCAATACCAGCCTGGGATCTTAATTACATACTAGAAAAATTAACATTGCCTCCTTTTGAGCCAGCTGCCTCAACAGATTTGCAATACTTGTCCTGGAAAACAGCCTTCCTTCTGGCTATCACTTCAGCTCGTAGGGTTTTGGAACTACAGGCCCTCATGGCGGTGCAGCCCTTTCTCATCTTCCATCAGGACAGGGTTTCCTTACCAACCCGTCATTTATGCCTAAAGTGGTATCCAGGGTAGCTTTAAATCAAGCCATACACCTACCTACCTTTTACCCCAATCCTCAAAACAAAGGGGAAAGGCTGCTACACTCTAGACATCCATAGGCAGCTACGTTATTATTTGGACAGAACAAAGTCCTTCAGGAAATCAGAACAACTCTTTGTGTCCTATGCTGTAGGGGCTCAAGGGAAGCCAGTTACCAAGCAGACTATTTCAAAGTGGATAGGCCACTGCATACGGTTTTGTTATTCCTATCATGGGAAATCTCTTCCTACAGGCATCAGATCCCACTCCACCAGGGCCACAGCTACCTCTACAGCCTTCCTCAGAGGAGTTCCTACCAAAGATATTTTGGAGGCAGCCACTTGGAGTTCTGTACATACCTTCACAAAACACTACCACCTGCCTTTATATTCCAAAACTAGAGCAGGCTTTGCACTGCTGTGTTGCAGGGCATTCTGGCTCATCCCAGTTCCAGCTAGTACCTACCACCCTGTGCGTAGCTTTGGGACTCTACCCATCAGTGATTACTGCAGCCGTATGCACGATGAACATAGTACAGATGTTCTTCATCTCACATTGCTGCAGTCCTTACTTATGGGTAGTCCGCTGTCCTCGGTCGGCCCGAATACCAAAGTATTAGGCTGACGTCGGTCATGGGCGCCTAGATCTGACATCAGAGCGTCAGGGTATAAAGGCGCATGACCGACATCATATCCTCAGTCTTTTTTGCCGCATGGTCCGATGCAGAAGCAGCGTTGCAAGTGCCGTTCGGCGTTCTGAAATTTGAAATTTTTCGTTTTCGGAGTTTCAGACCGATACCAAGTTGGGCTAAGTATCCCATTGGGGAATATTTTTGTTTTTTCTTGCCTCAGTTACTTACCGGATGTCAGAAAAAGTGAATAATTGTATTTCTTGTGGGAAACAGATACCGCATAGGGATTACCACTCGCTTTGTATTCCTTGTTTGGGACCGGAGCACAACGTAGTTGGGTGTCGGTTTTGTGCTAGGTTTAATAAGCGCACTATAAAACGGAGGTTAGATTGTGCTAGGTTAGTCTTTGGCAAGAGGTGTAATTATAATATGCCGTCGGATGTTCCGACGCCTGCTTCTACTAAGAAGCGCAAAGACAAATCTTTAAAGCCTAGGCAGGATGATTCGTCCGTTACGGACGCCAGATCTTTAGAAGCTACAGCTGAACAGGTGGATCCGGCTGAAGTTTCTGTTGAGTCCCAGGGGGAAGCTTTGATTTTACATGATGTGGCCTCTCGGGAGGCAGGTGAGGCTGAAGGGGCCTCTCAGGTTACTATTCTCCCTTCTATGCCTAAGGTGGTTAGGCCTTCGGTTACTGTTTCTAAGGCTCCTTCTAAGGGCAGGTCTGTTTTGCCTTCCTCTGGTGTCAGTTCTGGTTCTTCAGGGTCTGTGCCTAAAAAGCACATGCTTAAAATGGCAGAGGATTTGATTACTTTAATTAGAGGTTCTATGCCCCCTCCTGATAAGAGGCCCAGGATGGAGCCAGAGTTGGAAAGTTTGGAGCAGGCCTCAGATGATTCAGAGTCTTCTGCTGAGGGCATTCAAGATTTCCCTCCTTATTCTGATTCTGATGCAGAGGATTCCACTCCTTCTGCTTCTCCTCCAGAGGATTTTTTCATTTTCAGAAACTCTGCATTCCATGAGGGAGCATTTTAAGTGGGAAGGACAGGATTACTCTGATTCACGGAAGAGACTTAGGGAGTTCTTGTTTTACCACAGCATAGACCCTTAGCTATTCCTCCGGTTTTGGATGTTGTTTCAGATGTTTTCTCGGAAGCTTCTCTTAATCCAGATTCTGTGCCTCCTGCTCCAGTTAAACCGGACAGGTATTACAGGGTGCCTGAGGCTCATAAATATCTTTATAAGAGTCCTAGGGGACCCAGAAACTATTAGTCAGGGGCCTAAGGGTGTTAGAGCCTCTGTTGTTAAGAATCCGGTTCCTCTGGATAAGGAAGCTAGAGCTTTGGATAGATGGGGTAAGAAGGTGTATGCCTCTTCTACTTTAGCAATGAGAGCTTTGAACTGCCAGTTTCATATGTTGAAGTATCAGAATTTCCTCCTTTCTCAGCTAAGATCTAAAGTGGATGCTTTGGCAGAGGGCATAGAGTGTAAAGAATTGCAGGATTTAGTGCATGTTTCTGAACAGGTGGGAAAGCACTCTTTGCAATGTGGTTTTGATGCTTTACAGGCTTCTTCTAGGGTGGCTGCCACTGGTTCAGTTATTCGTAGGCACGCCTGGCTTAAGGATCAGAATTTGTCTGAGCATGTTAAGTCTAGAATTCTGGATGCCCTTTACAGTCTGAAGTTTTGTTTGGTCCTCCTGTGGAGTCAGTCTTAAAGAAAATGGAAGACAAGGCTAAGTCTATGCAGACTGTTAAAGATTTTTGCAGGTACAACCTCCAAAGTTTAGTAGAAATTGGCCTACTAAGGGGTGGACGTACCCTTCTTCTGATTCTCAGTCTAGGGGTAGATCTAGGCGTGGTAGGGGCAGAGCTCAGAGTACCTTCAGGCCGAGACAATGGAGTTCGCCTGCTCAATCTGCTGGTGAGGGCAGGGGCCAGTCCTTTCGTAAACAGGCCCAATGACCTGCATTTTCAGCTGCCAGATTCTTCTTGCCTGGCAGCTCCTTTGGGAGGAAAGTTGGCTCTTTTCAAGCAAAATTGGCATTTAGTCACCCAGGACAAATGGGTATTGGACATTATAAACCGAGGTTACAAGTTCTATTTCCATACCATGCCTCCTTTCAAGGGCATCCCAGACGTCCCTCCTCGGCAAAGGATAGAGGCTCACAAACAAATTTCTTTACTTCTTTAAATAGGAGCTATACAGCCGGTTCCTCTGTCAGAAGTGGGCCTAGGATTTTATTCCCGCCTGTTTCTACTTCCAAAGAAAGGGAACACGTGGAGACCAATTTTGGATTTATCTATCCTCAACACTTACCTGGACATTCCAAAGTTCAAGATGCTGACTTTACAACAACTTTTACCTCTGTTGGGAAAAGATCACTGGATGGTTACTCTGGATCTCAAAGAGGCTTACCTTCATGTTCCTATCAGGCCCAGTTGCAGGAGGTACCTGCGTTTTCGGGCTGGAAATTTACATTATCAGTTCTCTGCATTGCCCTTTGGCTTATCTACTGCCCAGAGTGTTCACAAAGGTTCTGGCTCCAGTGATAGCTTTTTTCAGACTAAGAGGAATACAGATTTATCCTTATTTGGACGATTGCCTGATTATTGCACAAGAAAAGGACGAGCTTCTTCATCATCTACAGTATGTGATGGCAGTGTTAAGATGCCTAGGGTATTCTGTGAACGAAACAAAGTCCAGTCTAGTACCCTCTCAGGACATGTGCTTTCTGGGTGTGAGACTGAATACAGCTTCCCAGATGGCTTTTTTGACCCCGGACAAACAAAGAAGTCTTTCTCTTTATTTCCATCAAATGTCTCTACGGTCCAGGCTGACTGCAAGGACAGTCCTTCAAGCCTTGGGGTTCATGGCATCTTGTATTCTGGTGCTTCCCAATGCCAAATTGCATATGAGGAAGCTTCAATGGTATCTCAAAAATGTATAGACACAGCACTGCCAAGATCTGGACACTGTCATTCAGATAATACCTTGCATTCAGAAGGAGTTTTTGTGGTGGGCTCAGGAATGTCACCTAAACAAGGGACGCTCTGTGACCCGGCCAGAGGCGAGTCAGATTCTAACGACAGATGCCTCGGACAAGGCTTGGGGAGCACACCTCAATGGAAAATGGGTGCAAGACATGTGGTCTGTCAAACTCCAACATTTGCATATCAACTTGAAGGAAATGTTAGCAGTCCAGTTTGCATTGATGGCTTTCAAAGATTTACTTCACCCAGGGCAGGTGTTGATTCAAACAGACAACACTACTGTCATGTGGTACATCAACAAGCAAGGGGGAACCCATTCTTACCCTCTTTGCAGGCAAGTGATGATTTTGTGGGAAACTGCTCTCAATCTACACCTCAATCTTCAGGCAAGGTTTCTACCAGGAGCACAGAACTCCTTAGCAGATGTGTTGAGCAGACGAATAGTGGATCCTCACGAGTGGAAATTGGATCCTCATGTATTTCAAAAGTTGACAGTGTTATGGGGAACTCCAGACATAGATCTGTTCGCTTCTCCACTAAATTGCCAGTTGCCAAAGTTTTGCACAAAAATGTTTCATCACACAGCTTGGAAGGTGGACGCTCTATCATTCAGTTGGAACAATCTGCATGTATATGCCTTTCCACCTCTGCCTCTTCTTCCCAAGGTACTTTTGAAGGCCAGACAAGACAAGCCAACCATGATTTTGATAGCACGGATTGGCCTCGACAACACTGGTACCCACTACTGAGGAGTTTAGTACGAGAACCTCCATGGCCTCTGCCTTTGATTCCGCACCTTTGTCACAAGAGGGCAATCACTTCCTCAATGTCAAGATTCAGTCTCTGCATCTAACAGCCTGGCATATTCTGTTTTAGACTCTGGAGGGTCTCAGCTTCCACAACAAGTTTTGAATGTTATTTTGGAGGCCAGGAGGCCTAGTACCAGGAAAGTTTACTCTGATAAATGGAGGAGATTTTTAATTTGGAGCAAAGGAAAGGACTTTGATGTCTCCAAACCTGATTTAAGTGTTGCTCTTCAATATCTTACTGAGTTATTGGACAAGGGTTTGTCTTTCTCCTCGATAAAGGTCCATGCTGCAGCCATTTCTGCTCACTATGATTGTGACCCTCCTTTATTCTCTCATCCTTTGTTTGTTTAAGCAATTTCTTAGAGGGGCAAAGAATATAAGACCCCCACGTAGAGCTCCTACTCCTGCTTGGGATCTCAATTTTGTGTTGGAAAAACTTACTCTACAACCTTTTGAGCCTGCAGCTACTGCCAAGTTAAAGTATTTGTCATGGAAAACTGCTTTTTTGTTGGCCATTACCTCTGCAAGAAGGGTTTCTGAATTACAGGCCCTCATGGCAGTGGAGCCTTTCCTGATTTTTCATAAGGATAGGGTATCTTTGCGTACTAATCCTTCCTTTATGCCTAAAGTGGTTTCTAGTGTGGCCTTAAACCAATCTATTCATTTGCCTACTTTTTATGCAAACCCCCAAAATAAAGGGGAGAAAATTTTGCATACTTTGGATATTCACAGACAGTTGCGTTATTATTTGAGCAGAACCAAGGAGTACAGACAGTCTCAGCAGTTGTTTGTTTTTTTGCTTTGAGTTCACAGGGTAAACCTGTTTCAAAACAAACTATTTCTAAATGGATTGGGTTTTGTATTTCTTTCTGTTATTCCCATCATGGTAAGGAGATTCCTGCTGGAATCAGGCCTCATTCCACTAGGGCTACTGCTACTTCTACGGCCTTTCTAAGGGGGGGTAGCTACAAAAGACATTTTGGAGGTAGCTACTTGGAGTTCAGTGCATACTTTTTCTAAACATTACCACCTTCCTCTTTATTCTAAGTCTAGGGCTGGATTTGCCACTGCAATTTTACAGGGCATTTTAGCGGCCCCCTAATGCTCTATGATTTTTACCAACCTCCCTTTCCCGTTGCTTTGGGATTCTACCCATAAGTAAGGACTGCAGCAATGTGAGATGAAGAACATAGTACAGATGTTCTTCATCTCACATTGCTGCAGTCCTTACACTTGGGTATAGCGCTGTCCTCGGTCGGCCCGAATACCAAAGTATATGGCTGACGCCGGTCATGGCGCATTAAATTGACGCCAGGACGTCAGGGTATAAATGCGCATGACCGACGTCATATCCCCAGTCTTTTTTGCCGCGTGGTCCGATGCAGAAGCAAATTTGCGAGTGCAGGTTGGCGTCCTGAGATTTTCGAACCGGAGTTTCAGACCCGAATCCAAGTTGGCTAAGTACCCGTTGGGGAATATTTTGGTTTTTCTTGCCTCAGTATTTTACCGGATGTCAGAAAAAGTAAATAACTGTATTTCTTGCTGGAAACAGATACCACATAGGGACTACCACAGCTTGTGTATACCGTGTTTAGGGCCTGAGCACGACGTTGTTGGGTGTTCCTCTTGCGCTAGATTTAACAAACGTACCATAAAGAGGAGATTAGACTGCGCTAGGTTAGTCTTCGGGAAGCGGTGCAATTACAAAATGCCGTCGGATGCTCCGGCGCCTACCTCGAAGAAGCGCAAGGACAAAACTCCTAGGCCTAGGTTAGAGGCACCAGCCGACCCGGACGTCGGTTCTTTAGAGGGCACGGTTGTGCCAGAGGCCCAAACAGAAGTTTCCCTAGAGTCCCAGGGGGAGACTTTGTTGTTACAGGATGTGTCTTCACAGAAGGTAGGCCAGGCTGAAGGGGCTTCTCAGGTAGCTGTTCTCCCCTCTCTGCCTAAGGTGGTTAGGCCTTCCCCTACTGTTACAAAGGCTTCTTCCAAGAGTAGGCCAGGTTCAGCTGTAGCATGTGCTCCTCCTAGTACTTCAGGCCCTGTGCCCAAGAGACATATGCTTAAGATGGCTGAAGATTTAATTACTATGATTAGGGGTTCTATGCCCCCTCCAGACAAAAGGCCTAGGGTGGATCCTGAATTTGGGAATTTTGAACAGGATTCTGATATTTCTGAGTCTTCGGCTGAGGATTTACAGGAGTTTTCTCATTATTCTGACTCTGATGTGGATGACTCCACCCCTTCTGCTTCTCCTCCTGAGGATTTTTCATTCTCAGAGACTCTCCATTCCATGAGGGAACATTTTAAATGGGAAGGTCAGGATTTCTCTGATTCCAGGAAAAGACTTAGGGAATTCTTGTTTCTACCTCAGCATAGGCCTTTAGCTATACCCCCTGTTCTTTCTGTGGTGGAAGATGTTTTTGCAGAGGCTTCCCTTAACCCTGATTCTTTACCTCCCGCTCCTGTTAAACCAGACAGATACTATAGGGTGCCTGAAGCTCACAAGTATCTTTTTAAAAGCCCTAGGGCAGATCCAGAGACAGTTACTCAGGGGCCTAAAGGGGTTAAGGCTTCTGTGGCCAAAAATCCAGTTCCTCAGGACAAAGAGGCAAGAGCTTTAGACAGATGGGGTAAGAAAGTGTATACTTCTTCAACTTTAGCCATGAGGGCTTTAAATTGTCAATTCCACATGCTGAGATATCAAATCTATCTCCTTTCACAGTTAAAGTCTAAGGTAGATGCTCTGGCAGAAGGTATTGAATGTAAGGAGTTACAAGATCTGGTACATGTGTCTGAACAGGTGGGTAAGCATTCCTTACAATGTGGTTTTGATGCTGTACAGGCCTCTTCCAGGGTGGCTGCCACTGGTACTGTCCTTCGCAGGCACGCCTGGTTACGGGATCAGAATTTAGCTGAGCATGTTAAGTCAAGGATCTTGGATGCCCTTTACAATCTGATGTGTTGTTTGGTTCGCCTGTTGAAGCAGTTTTAAAGAAAATGGAGGACAAAGCTAAATCTATGCACACTGTTAAAGATTTTTACAGGTTCAACCACCAAAGTTTAGCAGAAACTGGCCAAGCAAGGCGTGGACATACCCTTCTTATGATTCCCAGTCTAGGGGTAGGTCTAGGCGTGCTAGGGGCAGAGCTCAGGGTTCCTTTAGATCCAGGACAGGGGGCTCACCTGCACAGTCTTCAGGGAGGGCAGGGGTCAGCCCTTTCAGACAGACACAATGACCTACCTTTTCAACTGCCAGAACCTCCACGTCTCGCAGCACCTTTAGGAGGAAGACTGACACTTTTCAAAGAGAACTGGAGTTTAATTACCCAAGACAGATGGGTATTGGATATCATTCACCACGGTTACAGGTTTTATTTCCATACCTTACCACCGTTCAAGGGCATGCCAGATATTCCGCCCCAACACAAATTGGAAGCTCACAGACAAATATCCATATTGACACAGATAGGGGCCATACAACGGTGCCTATGGCAGAAAGGGGCCTAGGATTTTACTCTCGCCTATTCCTAGTACCAAAAAGGGGAACACGTGGAGACCAATTCTGGATTTGTCTATCCTCAACACCTTTCTGGACATCCCCAAGTTCAAGATGCTGACATTGCAACAGCTTTTACCCTCCTGGGCAAGGATCACTGGATGGTAACTTTGGATCTCCAAGAGGCTTACCTTCATGTCCCTATCACTCTAAGCTGCAGGAAGTATCTGCGTTTTCGAGCTGGAGATTCACACTATCAATTCTCTGCATTGCCCTTTGGCTTATCCACTGCACCCAGAGTATTCACAAAGGTCCTGGCTCCAGTGATAGCTTTCTTCAGACGGAAAGGAATACAGATCTACCCTTATTTGGACGATTGCCTGATTCTGGCTCAGGGCAAGGACGAACTTCTACAGCATTTAAAGTATGTGATAACAGTGCTAAGATGCCTAGGGTATTCTGGGAACGAAACAAAGTCCAGTCTAGTACCCTCTCAGGACATGTGCTTTCTGGGTGTGAGACTGAATACAGCAGCCCAGATGGCCTTCTTAACCCCGGACAAACAAAAGAATCTTTCCTTTGACTTCCAACAACTATCACATCAGTCCGGGCTGACTGCAAGGACAGTCCTTCAAGCCTTAGGGTTCATGGCATCTTGTATTCTGGTGCTTCCCAATGCCAAACTGCATATGAGGAAGCTACAATGGTATCTCAAGAATCTATGGACACAGCACTGCCACGATCTGGACACTGTCATTCCAATAATACCTTGCATCCAAAAGGAATTCTTGTGGTGGGCTCAGCAATGTCACCTAAACAAGGGACTTTCTGTGACCCGGCCGAGGCAAGTCAGATTCTAACAACAGATGCCTCAGACAAAGCTTTGGGGGCTCATCTCAATGGAAAATGGATACAGGACAAGTGGCCTGCCAGACTACAACATCTACATATCAACCTAAAGGAGATGTTAGCAGTCCAGTTTGCATTAACAGCTTTCAAGGAATTACTTCTTCGGGACAGGTGTTGATTCTAGCAGACAACACAACTGTCATGTGGTACATCAACAAGCAAGCGGGTACACATTCTTACCCTCTATGCAGACAAGCAATGATTCTATGGGAAACGGCTCTCAGTCTACAACTGGATCTTCAGGCAAGGCTTCTGCCGGGGTGCAGAACTCCTTAGCAGATGTGTTAAGCAGGCAAATCATGGATCCCCACGAGTGGAAACTGGATCCTCAGGTATTTCAGCAATTAACAGTGTCATGGGGAACACCAGACATAGATCTGTTCGCTTCTCCTCTAAACCACCAGCTGCCAAAGTTTTGCACAAAAAGGATACACCAGGCAGCTTGGAAAGCGGATGCTCTTTCTTTCAGTTGGAAAAATCTTCATGTATATGCCTTTCCACCACTTCCTCTACTTCTAAAGGTTCTGCTAAAGGTAAGCCAGGACAAACCAAGAATGATCCTGATAGCTCCAGATTGGCCCCGACAGCATTGGTACCCACTACTGAGAAATTTAATAAGGAAACCACCGTGGCCCCTGCCTTTAATTCCTCAACTGTTGTCTCAAAAGGACGGTCATTTACTCAATGTCAAGCTTCACTCTCTTCATCTCACAGCATGGCATATCCTGTTTTAGCTCATAGCAGGCTCAACTTCCTCAACAAGTTTTGAATGTGATTATGGAAGCTAGGAGACCTAGTACAAGGAAAGTGTATGCAGACAAGTGGAAGAGATTTTTGCTTTGGAGTGCAGCAAAGGGTGTGGATGTTTCTGAGCCTGATTTAAGTGTGGCTCTTCTATATCTTACTGAACTATTGGACAAGGGTTTGTCCTTCTCTTCCATTAAAATTCATGCTGCAGCAATTTCAGCTCACTATGACTGTGATCCACCTTTGTTTTCTCATTCCTTGTTCAAGCAATTTCTCAGAGGAGCAAAGAACATAAGACCTCCACAAGAGCTCCTACTCCAGCTTGGGACCTCAATTACGTGTTGGAAAAGCTCACTCTGCCACCTTTTGAGCCTGCAGCTACGGCTGAGTTAAAATATTTGTCATGGAAGACTGCTTTTTTGTTGGCCATTACCTCTGCAAGAAGGGTTTCTGAATTGCAGGCCCTTATGGCTGTTGAGCCTTTCTTGATCTTCCATAAGGATAGGGTATCTTTACGCACTAACCCTTCCTTTATGCCTAAGGTGGTCTCAAGTGTGTCTTTAAACCAGTCTATTCATTTACCTACTTTTATGCAGACCCCAAAACAAGGGGAAAAGATCTTGCATACTTTGGGCGTGCACAGACAGTTACGCTACTACTTAGATAGGACTAAGGGTTTCAGGCAGTCGCAACAGTTGTTTGTTTCTTTTGCTTTAGGTACTCAGGGCAAGCCTGTGTCAAAGCAAACTCTTTCTAAATGGATTGGGTTTTGCATTTCCTTTGTTATTCTCAGCATGGCAAGCAGATCCCAGCAGGGATCAGACCTCATTCCACTAGGGCTACTGCCACCTCTACAGCCTTTCTAAGGGAGTGTCAACTAAGGACATTTTGGAGGCAGCTACTTGGAGTTCAGTACATACTTTCTCTAAGCACTACCACCTTCCTCTCTACTCTAAATCTAGGGCTGGGTTTGCCACTGCTATTCTACAGGGCATTTTGACAGCTCCTGCTTCTATTTGATTTGCCATCCTCCCTTACCTCTGCTTTGGGAATCTACCCAAGTGTAAGGACTGCAGCAATGTGAGATGAAGAACATAGTACAGTTTTGTACCTACCATAAATGTAGATGTTCAAGATCCACATTGCTGCAGTCCAATTTACCCTCCGTCCCTCTGTGTTTAGGGGTGGTTGTGTGGTTAGGTTAGTACTTTATTAGATAATTGTTAGAAGTTGTACATAGTTTGGGTGTGGGGGTGTTTAGTGTTTGGTAATTTTTTGATTTTACCCTGGTTAGGGTCTTCTGACATCTGGGGCAAGAAAAGACTGAGGATATGACGTCGGTCATGCGCATTTATACCCTGACGTCCTGGCGTCAATTTAATGCGCCATGACCGGCGTCAGCCATATACTTTGGTATTCGGGCCGACCGAGGACAGCGCTATACCCAAGTGTAAGGACTGCAGCAATGTGGATCTTCGAACATCTACATTTATGGTAGGTACAAAACTGTACTTTTTGTACCTGCCATAAATGTAGATGTTCGAAGATCCACATTGCTGCAGTCCAATTTACCCTCCCTCCTTCCCCACTGTAGTTTGACATGGTGCTATGCTTTAGGTGATGGTTGTTGTTGGGCTTGTTTTTGGGAGGTATTCTGTTTTTGGCTGTGGCCTTTCTTGTTTGGCCTTCTGACATCTGGGGCAAGAAAAGACTGAGGATATGACGTCGGTCATGCGCCTTTATACCCTGACGCTCTGATGTCAGATCTAGGCGCCCATGACCGACGTCAGCCTAATACTTTTTTATTCGGGCCGACCGAGGACAGCGGACTACCCATAAGTAAGGACTGCAGCAATGTGGATCTTCGAACATCTACATTTATGGTAGGTACAAAACTGTACTTTTTGTACCTACCATAAATGTAGATGTTAGAGTGCTAATACAGCTGCAGTACAGGTTTCCCTCCCTCCTTCCCCACTTGGTAAAGGCATGGGACCTAACCCCCTCTTCATACAACCTGACTGGGTTATCCTTCTATGGTTTATTTGCTTGCAACTACTGATTTTGGATTATATTGCATTGCATGTATGTGTATATATATATATATATATATATATATATATATATATATATATATATATATACATGTATGTATATATATATATGTATGTATATATATATGTATGTATATATATATATATGTGTGTGTGTATATATATATATATATATATATATATATATATATATATATATATATATAATTTATGTATTGCCTTCCTTCTGGGGGCATCTGACATCTGGGGCAAGAAAGACTGAAGAACATGGCGTCGGCTGTGTCTTATATACTCCGGCCCCACTGACGTCAGGAGAGAAAGCGACAACAACTGACGCCGGACCTAGACTTTGGAATTCGGCCGACCGAGGACCCGCCTGATGGCAGAGAACCCATCAGTGATTACTGCAGCTGTATTAGCACTCGAACATCTACATTTATGGTAGGTACAAAACTGTACTTTTCCCTCCGTCCGTCCCCCTTTCTCTTTTTCTTCCTTTTTTTTCTTGTTGTTCTCCTTTCCTTACAAGGGGTATTATTGGTATTTATTTTTCACTGGTGGGGTTCTACCACCAGAGCCTGGCCTCCTACCTTGGGGGCTCCTGACAGGTTAGGGCAAGAAAAACTAATGTAATGGCATCGGATGCCTTCCTTTATACCACTGACGACCTGATGTCAGTCCTCAAGTGACAGTAACCGACGCAATAATACTAAGTCTCTGGTATTCAGCCCAGCCTGACAGGGATAACCCAAATGTGATGACTGCAGCAGTGAATACATTCGAACATCTACATTTATGGTAAGTGTACACAACTGTACTTTTCCCTCCCTCCTTCCCCCTTATATCCTATTTTCCTTAGGGAGACATAAGCTTTTTACGGTGGCTTTTTACCAGCAGGACCCCTTTACCATATTTCCTGGGGCTTCTGACTGGTTAGGGCAAGAAAAACTGATGTAATGGTGTTGGCTGCCTTACTTTATAGCACTGACGACCTGACGTCAATCACAAACGACAGCAGCTGTCGCAGAAAAACATTGACTTTAGTATTGGGCCAGCTGACGGCTACCACAGCAGGGATAACCTACAGGTGATGACTGCAACAGTGAATACACTCGAACATCTACATTTATGGTAAATGTACACAACTGTACTTTTTCATATGTTCGCTGCCCTGCCCTGACAAGAACAGACTGTAGTATTTTATCAGAAGCTACATTTAAAATGCTGAAATTGCCCAATTTTGTATATAAATTTCCTTGTATTTGCCTAGCATATTAATAGCACAGACTAAAGCTAATGAGCAAGATTTTACTTAACTGTAAAAGCAAACACAAAAGTTAATGAAATCTAGCCTTAAGAAGGCTTTATGTAAAGAAACACCTTAGAAATGTTTCCCACACTCCAGTATTGCTTAACCCATTGGATCGCTTCATCATATGTTATTGTTTATAACCTTAAATCTTATTACATCTGTTGTAATTGCATTTTGTTCTCACCCTCTGTCCTTCCCTGTTTGGATTCCCTACTGCCAGATGATGATATGTGAACATCTGTTTTTTTTTTTTACTGAACAGTTATTAATACTATACTTTATGTAGCTAACATGTGGTATGTTTTGTACCCTGCCCTGAACCTGAAACTGTCCAGCAGGACGGATGCTTTACTAGGGTTAATAGATGTTAAAATTAAATTAAATTAAGATAAATGTACTGCCATGGTTTTCAGTTCAGTCTTTATTTTATTCTTTTCCGTAGGTTATATTACAGTGATTTTTTTAAATGGTTAGTAACCAAGTAAACAGTACGTGCATCTTCCTTTCAAGGTACTTGCATCACATATTTGTTCCAGTTGATATCTTAAGTACTCTAGTTCCTTTTCACACATTTGTACATCTCTTTAGCTTCCTAGAGATTCCACCTTAATTTGTGGCTTACTCCTTTGAACTCCCCTGAGTTTCTACCAGTGTTCTCATGATTCTTTTTCTTTAAACCCTCTGGCCTCAGTGAACCTTCAACACCTAGTGCATTCTCTTTCTGTTAAGAGCTCCATTTCTCCATTCAGTTCTCCGTTTTGCTCTGGAATGCTTCCCTTTAAATAAGGGGATGATTTCGCCTCCATTCTGAAGTAGTGACAGCTCCGTCTAGTTCTGAATCAGTCTCCACACAATTTAGTATGCCAGCATAGTGCCTCTAGGGGGTAGTATATCACTTAATGCACCCCTCCCCCCCGACTCAAGTGTGTGGTATGAGTGTTTTCTCTTGCCTGTCAATTTTCACTTTAGCTGTCTGTCTGTGTTAATAGCAGTGGGACTTCCATCTGTCCACACCTACCTTGATGACTACTAGAAACAGTGCCATTTCCACTGCTTCCTTAATCATGACCTCTGTAGTAATTGTTGCACCTTCTTTTGGTGAATGTTTGTATTTCTGCTCATCTGAATAGATTTCAAGTTCTTTGTGCTTTTTCATCCTGTTGAATATTTTCTTACCTTTCAAGCTTCTTTCTGGTGCACTAGTGTTGTTATTTTCTCATTCTTTATCTTAACAGCATGAATCTTCTTTTCATAGTCCTTAACTTTGGTTACTAACTTGTTTCTTTTTTAGCACTTTATTTGTGTTTTCATTTCTTTCACTTGCACATGCATTGTTTATTCTTTTTACTTTTTGGTGATTGTATGAATATCTCCCCTGAAGCTTCAGACATAAAAAACGTCTTTAAGTCAGTGAACGTATGATGTTAAGTTGTCTATCTTGCCTTCATTCTTGCTGTTTGGGATCGGCTCCGACTCTGCCATCTTCAGGAGCTCGAGAGCTGTTTACCGGCTCGAGGCTACCCCTTATCCCATGATGCCTAGCGATAGCTACCCAGATCTCGTTTGCTGCTTCAGCCGCGAGGTGTGTCGTTTTTTGGCTCAGGCTTGTATTTTCAAATTGTTTGTGTAGAAATATATTCTTATACTTCATAAAACTATTAGATAATTTACCTTTTCTTTTTTTATTTACTAGTGTTGTTGTTAAGTACCTTGATGTTCATCGTGTTTCACTGTTGCAGTCATTACTCTTGGATTATCCTGCTGGCAGGCTACCCTCTGTCGGCCAGAATTCCAAAGTCTAGGTCCGTCGTCGGTTGCTGTTGCCTCTTCCCTGACGTCAGTGCGCCAGGGGTATAAAAGATGCAGCTGATGCCATTTTCTTCAGTCTTTCTTGCCACGCAGTGCCCGAAGCAAAAGCAGTTCGCAAGTGCCGGTCAGTCGACTCCTGAGATATTCAAATCCGAATTTCAGAACCGAAGTCTTCATTAAAGCTAAGTACCCCGTTGGGGAAACTTTTTTCTTGCTCCAGACGGATGTCAGAAAAAGTTAACAATTGGATTTCTTGTGGGAAGCAAATACCTCATAAGGATTTTCACTCTTACTGTATTTCTTGCCTAGGCCCTGATCACAACGTTGCTAGCTGTCGGTTTTATGTTAGATTTAACCAACGCACTATTAAGCATCGGTTCGATTTTGCATTTCATTACTTTGGCCGAAGATTTAATTATATAATGCCGTCGGACCAGCCAACAACCGGAGTGTACAAAAAATGCAAGGACAAGGAAAAGGATAGGCATCCATGGTCCAAAACTGATGACGAGGCCTCTGCTAGGCTAGTCGCCAGTTCTCAGTGAGGCGCCAAGAGTCCCTGGCCACTACCTCAGAGCCACAGGCCACTTTCGACTCCCACGTGGAGCCGACTGGGCCTCTGGATACTCAAGGTATTGGACACTCGGAAATTATTCCCTCAGATGGGTCCGGACCAGCTGAGAGGGCATCAGCTTCTGAGGGTGTCTTCAGACCTACACAACTATATATTAAGTCATCTTCAGCTTCAAAGACTAAAGCAGCTCTAAAGACAAAGAAACAAGTACAGCATTCTCCTGCTCAGACTTCCATGCCTAAAAAACAGATGCTCAAAATGGCCGAAGACCTAATTATTTTGATCAGGGGCTCCCATCCCCCTCCTGATAAGAGGCCTAGGCAAGAGACCGAGTATGATTCTTCTGATCCGGTTTCTATTTCCTCTGATTCCTCTTCTGAACAGGATTACTCCATGCTTCCCTATGAGGATTCTGATGCTGAAGAATCCATTCCTTCAGTCTCTCTTCCTGAGGATTATTCTTTTGGTGAAACCCTGCATACCATGAGGGAGCATTTCCACTGGGAGAGCCAAGATTATTCTGAATCTAAGAAAAGGCTCAGGGACTTTCTATTACTTCCTCAGCACAGACCCCTTGCTATTCCACCTGTTCTAGACATTGTAGATGATTGTATTTTCAGAGTCCGGCCTGTCCCCTGACTCTTTACCCCCTGCACCTGCTAAGCCAGACAGATACTACAGGGTCCCGGATTCTCATAAATTCCTATATAAAAACCCCGCTGCTGACCCAGAAACTATATCTCAGGGTCCCAAAGGGGTCAAAGCTTCCACTGCAAAAAACCCTGTCTCCTCTGATAGGGACTCTAGGGCTCTGGACAGATGGGGGAAAAAAGTCTACACTTCTGCTACCCTGGCTGTAAGGGCTTTAAATTGTCAGTTTCATATGCTTAAATATCAGCAATATTTAATGTCACTGCTTAAACAGAAATTGTTGACAAATACTGAATGTTCAGAGAACAAGGAATTGCAGGATTTATTGCATGCAGCTGAACAAGTGGAAAGCATACTTTGCAATGCAGTTATGATTCACTGGAGGCCTCTTGCAGGGCTGCTGTTACAGGTTCTGTTATTAGAAGGCATGCTTGGTTAAAGGAACAGAATCTGCTTGATCATGTTAAAGCAAAATTATTAGACGCACCATTACAGCATGATGCTTTGTTTGGTACTAAAGCAGAAAAGGTGTTGAAAAAAATGGAGGATAAAGCAAAATCCATGCAGACAGTCAAGGATTTCTTACAGGTACAGCCACCCTGGTTTAGCAGGAACTGGCCTTCTAATAATTGGTCCTTTCCAGTGCCAGACAGGCCACAAAGAGGCAGATACAGGCGTCCCAGAGGCAGATCTCGGTCCCAAGGCTTATACAGGCCTAAACAATGGCGGGCTCCTACCTCCAAAAGCGGAGAAGACAAATCACAGCCTTACAGGAAACAGTCACAATGACTTTCCTCTACCAGATCCAAGCACTTTTCTTTTGGCAGCCCCCTTAGGGGGAAAACTAGCACTTTTTTCATCAAATTGGCAAATGGTTACCCAAGACAAATGGGTCTTGAACATAGTATCCCAAGGCTACAGGTTCCATTTTCACACTCTACCAAGGTCA
Organism: Protopterus annectens; assembly: GCF_019279795.1. Classification (NCBI taxonomy): domain Eukaryota; kingdom Metazoa; phylum Chordata; order Ceratodontiformes; family Protopteridae; genus Protopterus; species Protopterus annectens. Next base: position 674,119,014 of record NC_056727.1, on the reverse strand, counting down.
AAAGGTATGCCAGACCTGCCACACAATCAATGGGCAGAGGCACAAAAACAAATTACAGCCCTCGTGGATACGAGGGCCATTCAGCAAGTACCACAACAAGAGCAGGGGCAAGGATTTTACTCCAGACTTTTCCTAGTACCCAGAAAGGACAAAACCTGGAGACCAATACTGGACCTGTCTATACTAAATACGTTTCTGGAAGTTCCACAATTCAAGATGTTGACACTACAGCAGCTACTGCCCATGCTGGGCAAGAAGGCTTGGCTTGTAACTTTGGACCTAAAAGAGGCATACCTGCATGTCCCAATCAGACAATCTTGCAGAAGATACCTCAGATTCATAGCTGGCTCAATGCATTACCAATTCTCTGCACAGCCCTTTGGCTTGTCTACTGCGCCCAGGGTCTTCACAAAATGCCTGGCACCACTAATTGCTTACTGCAGACAAAAAGGAATTCAAATATATCCCTACTTGGACGACTGCCTAATTCAAGCAGAGAACAAAGATATTCTTCTAAAGCATCTGGCGTTTGTAAAAAGATTACTAATTGGTCTAGGGTACACAGTAAACGAAAAGAAATCAAAACTAGTGCCCTCTCAAGAGATAATATTCCTGGGTGCAAGCTTAAATACAACTGCCCAGATGGCTTATCTCACGCCAGACAAACAAAAGCATCTGACTACTTACTTCAAGAAATTGGCAACAAAAACCCAGTTATCTGCAAGGAAAATCCTGCAGCCCTTGGGTTTCATGGCATCCTGCATTCTACTAATTCCATATGCCAGACTGCATATGAGGAAACTACAATGGTATCTAAAAAGTGTTTGGACTCAGCATTGCCACAGCCTGGAGACAGTAATTGCACTCATTCCCTGCCTGCAACAGGAGGTTTCGATGGTGGGCAGAAGCCTGTCACCACAACAAGGGTCTGCCATTCAGTCTACCCACAGCCAGACACTGACAACGGATGCATCAGATTATGCCTGGGGGGCCCATATGGCAGGAAAATGTATTCAGGGAACATGGTCTGCAAACCAGATGCATCTTCACATCAATCAAAAAGAGATGCTAGCTGTTCAAAATGCCCTGACAGCTTTCAAAGACCACCTTCATCCAGGACAGTTACTGATAAAGACAGACAACACTACGGTCATGTGGTACATAAACAAGTAGGGAGGTACACATTCCTACCCCCTCTGCAGACAAGTAATGACCTTATGGGACACAGCATTGGCTTTTCAAGTTCACTTGCAAGCACAACTCCTGCCAGGAAAAACAAATACTCTGGCAGACGAACTAAGCAGAAACCTCATGGATCCCCACGAATGGAAACTGGATCCACAAGTCTTCAGCATGATAACAAGGAAATGGGAATGCCCAGACATAGATCTATATGCCTCCCCTCACAACTGCCAATTGCTGAGATTTTACACAAGGATTTACCACAAGCAAGCATGGAAAGTGGACGCCCTATCCTTCAGCTGGAAATATATTCCTTTCTTCCACTGCCTCTCCTTCCCAGGGTACTCCTAAAGGTCAGACAAGAGAAGCCAAAAATGATGCTGATTGCACCAGACTGGCCACGCCAGCACTGGTGCCCAATCCTAAAGAGCTTGTCTCAAGGTCTAGCATGGATATTGCCTCAAACTTCTCACTTGCTGACCCAACAAAACAATCAGATCCTGCACAGCCAACTCAGGACCTTAAATCTGGCAGCATGGCGGATAATGTAGCCATTCAGAACACTCCTCTTTCAAAAGCTGTTTTGAATGTTATCTTGGAGGCCAGGAGGCCCAGTACCAGAAAATCTTATGCAGAAAAATGGAAGAGATTCTATGCTTGGAACCAGGAACAAGGCATTGACACGTGTGTACCAAATATCCCTCAGATTTTACAATACCTAACTGAGATGCTGAACAAAGGCTTTTCTTTCTCATCAATTAAGATTCATGCCTCTGCCATTTCAGCCCATTACAATGCGGAACCACCTATCTTTTCTCATCCTTTAATAAGGCAGTACCTCAGAGGGGGCCAAAAACATTAGGCCTCCAAGGAGAGCACCGATTCCGGCCTGGGACCTCAATTATGTTTTGGAAAAACTCACACTGCCTCCTTTCGAGCCAGCATCAACAGCAGATATAAAATTCTTATCCTGGAAAACAGCTCTGCTCCTAGCAATAACCTCTGCAAGGCGAGTCTCTGAGTTACAAGCACTCATGGCTGTGGAACCTTTCATCATTTTTCATCCAGACAGGGTTTCTCTGAGGACAAACCCTACATTTATGCCTAAGGTGGTGTCCAGTGTGGCTCTCAACCAAACCATTCACTTGCCTACCTTTTATCCAAATCCACAGAACAAGAGTGAGAACATTCTGCATTCTTTGGACATACACAGGCAGCTAAGCTTCTACTTGGACAGAACTAAAGCTTTCAGAAAGACTGAGCAACTTTGAGTGTCATATGCTGCGGGATCACAAGGAAAGGCTATCTCAAAACCGTCTATTTCTAAATGGATAGGCCATTGCATCCATTTTTGCTATTCTCAACATGGCAAATCAGTGCCTAAGGGCATTAGGCCTCATTCCACCAGAGCAGCAGCCACTTCAGCAGCCTTCCTCAGTGGAGTACCAACCAAAGATATCTTAGAGGCTGCAACATGGAGTTCAGTGCACACCTTCACAAAGCACTACCACTTATCTCTTTACTCTAAGTCCAGAGCAGGCTTTGCCACTGCAGTCCTGCAGGGCCTCATAGCCTCTCCTAATCCTGTTTAGCCCAGCCACCCATCCTCAGCTTTGGGATTCAACCCAAGAGTAATGACTACAACAGTGAAACACAATTAACATAGTACAGTTGTGTACCTACCATAAATGTAGATGCTCGAGTGTATTTACTGTTGCAGTCCAGGTTAACCACCCACCATCCCCCTTTTCCTTGCTGGGTCTATCTGCACTTCTCTATCCTATACAACCTATTTGGTGTATTTGCTTGTAGATGAAGGAAATGTTATTTTTGTGCATGCATTTTTATTGGCATATTTTTCAGCCTACGAATTTGGGGGCACTTGACATCTGGGGCAAGAAAAACTGAAGAAAATGGTGTTGGCTGCATCTTTTTGTACCCCTGGCGCACTGACGTCAGGGAAGAGTCGACACCAACCGCCGCCGGACCTAGACTTTGGAATTCTGGCCGACTGAGGGTAGCCTGCCAGCAGGATAACCCAAGAGTAATGACTGCAACCGTGAATACACTCGAACATCTACATTTATGGTAGGTACACAACTGTACTTTTTCCTTTAGTCCCTAACTCATTTAAGTTAGAGAGTTCTCTCATCCCCCACTCCCTTTCCAATGAAGCCGTTTAACTTAGAGGCTCTCCTTTCCTCTATTTTTTCTTTAAAAAAAAAAAAGGGGAGTTTGTTTTATATATTTTTTACATAGTCTGTTGTTGACTAGAGTAGAAATTGTTTTCTATCTGTGTTTCTCTTCTGGTGCTTGTTTGATATGTCTAAAGAAGCTAAGGTTTTTGGATTTAAAAAGTGTGACTCATGCTGTCAGAAAATGTCTCTGACAGACGGGCACACTAGTTGCGTTTATTGTTTGGGTGCTGTTCTCCTGCAGGACTCTTGTTCTATCTGCCATGCCTTTAGTCCAAGAGTCCTGCAGGAACGGAAGAACAAATTGATCCTTAGGAGTCTGTTAAAACCTCAGGATTCACCGGCAAAGAGTTCACAGCCAGTGAAATCCCCAAAATCCTCTAAACCGTCTGCTCCACCTTCAGAGCCGACCCCGGTAAAGGATTTACCCAGTATGTTGGTTCCGGCTGGCACCAACAAGACAACCTCTCCGTCTGCTCCATCGGATGTTTCGGAGCCGTCTTGGAGCCATAAAAGGCTGAGGTTCCCTTCGTTAGAGTTAGTTCATTCCGCTCCTGGCTCTCCATTATTGCAAAGTGAACGTAGCCACCACTCTTCACACTCCTCTCGATCCTTTAGGCTGTCTGATCATGATGTGGAGAGAGTAGTAAGTAGGTTGCTAAAATCACAGGCACTAGCTAAAATGTTGTCTAGTCCTCCTCAACAGGTATCGGCTCCATCCACCTCCCTTTCTGTTCCTCCTTCGACTCCATTGACCTCGGAGCCGGAGTTCGTTGGGGTTCGAGTAGTGGAACCGTCTGCTCCGATAACTATATCTCCTTCGGTTCCGACGTTGGCTCCGATTACCTCAATGGTACCTTCCATCGGATCCTTGTCCAACCCCATTCTCCCTCTCAGAGCATCGGCGCAGGTGAGCTCGGCTCCAACATCGGCCTCGGAGCCATCCCCCTCGACACGGAGAAAGATTCCTATTTCTTTGGAACCGGAGCTTTCTCTGCCTCGAGGCAGGGACGCCTTTGAGGTCATGTGGAGTGTACTCCCCCCCCCCCCCCCGTCAGCTCCACTACCAGCCCCACCGGCTCCGTCACCCGTAGTGTTTGTGCCAACCTCTGCTCCTCCTCCAGACTCCAAGCATAGGGAACCGATGCTCCAGGACACCCCATTGGGTGTTTCCTCTTCTTCTGAGGCCTCCCCTGATCACTCAGAGGAGCCCCCTCGGAAGAAGTGCAAAAGGAAGCACATTGACTCCCCTGAGTCTGTCACTTCTGATACAGACTTAGATGAATCGGAAGGGTCCCCGAGATCCCCCTCTGAAGATGTTTCCTTCTCGGACATCCTGGAAATGCTTAGGCAGAGGGGGAACTGGAATCCCCTAGCCGCTACCGAGGATGAGTCTGTATTCCTGGATGCTTTCGGTTCCCGACCTTCCACCTCCTGGGTTTCTCTGCCTTTCGACCCACTTATCTCCGTAGTGGCTCGAAAGGCTTGGTCAGCTCCGGACACAGTGGAACCAACTCCGAGGAGACCTGGTAAATTTATTACAGCCCCCAGGATAAGCAATTCCTTTCTAAAGGTGTGCCCGTTGATGCCATGGTGGTAGCAGCAGCCACCAAAAAAGAGTTAGCGGAGACCTCTTCATCTGTTCATCCCCCCTAACAAGGAGTCTAGGATGATGGACAGGTACAGAAAGCGAATGTTTGCTTCAGCAACCTTTTCCATGAGGTCACTGAACTACTTATCTCATTTTATTCGACTTCAAAGGGATCTCCTTAAAGAGCTTGGAGATACCCTTCAAGATCCTACAGCTGAGGGAGCACAAACCAAAGTAGCTTTGCAGCTAGCGACACTTAATTCTGTAGTTAACTCCTCCATGAGGCTCATTTCCTATGCAGCCGATGGAGCGAGTAGAGCTGTGGGCACTGGTGTAGCCCTTAGGAGGCATGCGTGGATGCGGCTGTGTCTCTTTGTGGAACCCTTTCGAGCGTCCTTCACCAATACCCCCTTTGATGGCTTTATTCTCTTTTCACCACAGGTGAAAGACACGTTGACTAGGTGTGAGCAAGAAGGCAAGAATCTCTCTGCCGTGGGAGTCCATTTTTCCACTCCCTCTAGACCTTACCCCAAGGGTCAGAAGAGTGGGAAGATGTGGTTCTGTAAATCTCAGGGAGCCTTGCCTGACACACGTAGTGATTTTTCCTCCAGAGGCAGAGGAGGAAACAATAATAATAGACACCGCCCTTGTGGCAGAGGGGGTCCGCAGAACCAGGGCAACAGAGAATCTTTCTCTGATAAAGCCCTTCCAGCATCCCTGAAGGGTTGCCCAGCTGCTCACCTCTGGAGGCAGTCGGGGGAAGACTTTCACTGTACCCAAAAGCCTGGCAAAGTTTAACACAAGACAGATGGGTACGGTCCATTACATCCGGAGGTTACAAAATTCCCTTCCATCAACCACCCTTACAGTCAAGGAAGACCCTTCCAGATGTTCCACCCAATCTGAAGGAGCAAGCAGTAATAGAAGTTTCAAAACTGCTAAAAAAAAGAGCCATCCAGGAAGTCCCCGCAGACCAGCACGGATCCAGAACTTACTCAAGGTTCTTTTTAGTACCAAAAAAGACAAGGGACTGGAGACCGATTCTGGATCTCAGCAGACTAAACAAATCTGTACAAAGAACAAAGTTTCGGATGGTCACGCTACAGTCCATTCTACCCTTCCTGGGTCAGGACAATTGAATGTGCTCGATAGATCTTCAGAACGCGTACCACCATGTCAAGATGGACAGATGCTCCAGGAGATTTCTTCGCTTTCGGGTGGGGGCCAGTCATTACCAGTTCAGAGCTCTGCACTTTGGTCTCACCACCGCCCTCAGGGTGTTCACCAAATGTATGGCAGTGGTCACGGCTCACCTGAGACATGAAGGATTCCAGGTGTTTCCATATCTAGACGACTGGCTCCTCACTTCTACCACCAGGCATCAACTCCTACAAGCGCGGGATTATACAATCACAGCCTGCACCCAGCTAGGTATTACAATAAATTTCGAAAAATCTACCTTGTTGCCCTGTCAGTCTATCACTTACATATGAGCAGACTTAAACACAAGGGATATGTTCGCAAGGTTGTCACTAGAAAGAGTGTCCACAATTTGTCAACAAGTGCAAATTCTAATGCAGAGCAAAAGGATCCAAGTCCGGTATGTCCTTCAAACTCTGGGCTCCATGGCAGCTGCCATTCTTCTAATCCCACTAGCGCGCTTCCACATGAGAATTCTTCAGTGGCTTCTTTTCACTCAGTGGTCTTTCCAAGAGCTTCCCATGTCTCACATGATCCTGATCACGGAGGCATGCAAAAGACACCTTTCTTGGTGGATGGTCTCCCCATTAGTTACTCAGGGCAGACCTTTCATACAACCCCCCTCCGGTAGCCACAGTGACGACAGACGCCTCCCTGATAGGGTGGGGGGGGGCATTATCTGGGCAGGACAGTCCAAGGCACTTGGCAACCTCATGAGTACCATCTGGACATAAATATCCTAGAAATGAGAGCCGTGCTCTTAGCGTTGCAAGCTCTTCAAGACTCTTCCTTTCGGGACCATTGGATATCAAACAGACAACATGTCAGTGGTGTGGTACATCAACAAGCAGGGCGGAACCAGATCTTACCCCCTGTGTCGAAAAGCACTCAGACTTTGGCGGTGGGCGATTTCCTCCCAACGTTTTTTGATTGCGACGCATATCCCTGGAAGATCCAACATCATAGCGGACAGGCTCAGCAGAGCTATCCTCATGCCTCACGAGTGGTCTCTTAATCAGGAAGTTGCGGATCTTATTTTCCGCAAATGGGGACAGCCTTGTTGCAATCTTTTTTGCCACCCCCTTCAGCAGCAAATGCAGCAACTACTTCTCCCTTCTTCCGCTTCCAGGTCACATACCCAGAGACGCTCTAGTCCATGATTGGCCTCAGGGACTTCTTTATGCTTTTCCTCCATTTCCCCTGATACCAAAACTCATACAGAAAGCAAAATCGTTGGGTTGCAAAATGATCCTCATTGCCCCCTACTGGCCTCGACAGATATGGTTCCCGTTCCTGCACCATTACCTTCTCGATCAGCCCTGGACTCTGGACCCAATTCCAGATCTCCTGAATCATCAATCAGGCGAGTTGCATCAATCCCTCCAAACTCTCCAGCTCACAGCTTGGTTGCTCCACTTCCAACCTTAGCCAGGCTTCCCAGCATTTCCCCAGCAGTCCGTCAGATTATCGTCTCCTCTCGTAAGTCTACAACTAGAAAAACTTATGCTAGCAAATGGAAATGTTTTTCTTGTTGGGCAGAGTCTAGGAATGTGGATCCCTTCTCAGCCCCGGTCCACGAAATTCTTGGCACAACTGTTTCACAACGGGACCGCTTCCACTACGATTAGGGTACAATTAGCGCCCATTTCTAATTTTCATATTGCTTTGTCAAATGCTAATATTATGTCTTATAAGCTCTGTAAAGCCTTTTTGAGAGGAACATCTCTTCTTAGACCTCCAGTGAGAGATTCCCCTCCCCCTTGGGACCTTAATTTAGTCCTAACTTCCTTAATTCTGCCTCCTTTTGAACCAGCAGCATCCTGCTCCATCAAGTTTCTATCTTGGAAGACACTCTTTCTGGTAGCTCTCACTTCAGCTAGACGTGTCTCAGAACTTCATCGTCCTCCCTACCTGGTGTTTCACAAGGACAGAGTTGCTCTGAGGACTAATCCTTCGTTTCTTCCTAAAGTCTGCTCAGAAAATAATTTAAACCAATCTATAGATCTCACCGTGTTCTTCCCACCATCATAGCAACAAGGCAGAGTACAAACTTCACCAATTGGACATTCATAGACAATTGCGTTTTTACCTGCACAGAACTAAAGAAATAAGAAAGTCAGACCAATTATTCCTTTTTATACCTTAAACAAACAACGTCTCCCAGTTTCCAAGGTGACCTTATCCAGATGGTTGTCCCACACTATTACTTTTATTTACCAGTTAAGGAATAAAGAGTTACCAATTAAACCGAAAGGTCATTCGACTAGGGTGTTGGCCACCTCCATAGACTTTCAGTCTAGGTTGCCCATGGATTCTATCTGTGCAGCTGCCACGTGGGCAAACCCTCATACCTTTATTTCTCATTACAAGGTGGATATGGTCTCCCGGAGCAGAGCTGACTTTGGTTCCACTGTTCTGAAGAGTCTGTTCCACTGAGCCACCCAGGGTGTTGGGTGCTAGGGACGCTGTCCCAAACAGCAAGAATGAAGGCGAGATAGACAACTTAACATTAAAAAGTTATGTACCTACCATAACGTTCCATTTTAGTTGTTTTCATCTCGCCTTCTTTTTTGCGTCCCTCCCTCTGTCCCCCATCCTAGTGGATTGTGAGGAGTTCCTTTTTTCACTGGCTGAATATTCTTTTATTGTTATTCTTCTGGGCAGGTCTTCCTAACCTATTCTAGATATTAGAATGCATGGAACAACCAGTTTTTTGATAACTGGTTTCTTTCTTATTATGTCTGGATTAGCTATTTCAAACGAGATCTGGGTAGCATTCGCTAGGCATCATGGGATAAGGGGTAGCCTCGAGCCAGTAAACAGCTCCTGAGCTATTGAAGATGGCCCAGTTGGAGCCAAAGATCGGCTCCGATCCCAAACAGCAAGAAAGAAGGCGAGATGAAGACAACTAACATGGAACGTTACGGTAGGTACATAACTTCTTATAGTAAACTCGAAGCACTACCTTTCATTTTACTAGTTCCTTTGTTTTTGTGTCTCCTAATAGGTGGGGTAACAGAATGTCTTCTTGTAGTGATGTTGCCTGAGTGTATAGTCATTTGACTTGGCCCTACTTGGACTCCAGTGAATTTTACATTTTCAACTCCGGGTTGGTCTGGGTTAAAGTCAGTGTTGAGCACTGTGTTAGAGTGGGCCTTTTTTCTGTTAGAGAGAAATAATATGGCTTGGTTGTAGCTCATTCTTAAGGTGGCATATCTGTCTCCTTAGCTTTATTAGGCTTTATTGTTTTCCAGAACGTATAGAGACTTCTTGGTCTGATTCGTCTTTGGTGCAATTCCCATCTTTACATGTCTTCTGTATTACACTTTCATTGTCCTTTTTTACTCTTTGACCTCTTTGGGTTTAGCATAACAGTGGTTTATTCTGATTGTGCTGCATTAAGTTCAGACTCAAATAATTTTTTGCAGATTTATTTTCTGCTCTGCAACTTAGCATTCAGTTGTGAATGTTCATTCCCCAGGTTCATGTTCTGTTTGCCATTGCATTCTCTTCAATAACATGCTTATTTTCCACTATGAAAGTATACTTGATTATGCATTCTACTTAAATGAAAACGCAGCTCACGTGACACTGCTCTGTACTAACACCATTCTCCTTTTCAGGCTGCAGGTCATTCATTAATGTATTCTTGGTTTCTGGATGACTTACTAAAGTTTCTTTCCTAAGAAAGGTTTCCTGTTTTTGTTACATGAAGGAAGCAAAACTGTAGTTCTTTTTGTTCTTGTTTTCTCTTTTTGTATTTATGCTTTTATACCTGCAGATTGTACTGAGAAGATTTTACTTTAGACACTGGTGGTGAGTCTTTTGGTTTAGACTTTGTGGCTGGCCTGTATTTGAGGCACTTTACACACTCCCAGTTTAACTTAGGTTAGTGTGTGTAGCATTAAGTTCTGCATCTGTTTCTCCTTCATTTACGTGAGGCTCACTAGTTTGGTCTTTAAGTGCAGTCCCATTCAGTAGTCTCTATGGCTGTGAATGTTGTTCGTTTCAATTACTTCTGTATGACTAAGAAGTTTAGTGTGATTCTTCTTAATCAGCTTGAGCGACTTGCTGCTGCAAAAGACCTGAAAAAGAACATTGTCTTTCTTGCATCAGATCAGCATGGGAAGTAAAAGTTATCCCACATTGTTTTAATTGTTTACTTCTTCCAAAGATTTGCTTTGGATCGTGTTTTCATCCTCCAGAGTTGTACACTGAGTAACATCATGCATCTCATCCAACTTGCAGCATTCTATTCTCTTCCTGCGGGACATTGAGGGCTTTTATTTCTTTTGCGTTTTTGTTCTAACTCCTGGCTGTACTAAGTGCATGAGAATCTGGGTTATTGCATTTCTGTATTTCTTGACTACAGCCATTTCAGTTCCTTGTGATAAATGCCAGCTGTTTACTTAGTGACGCCTTCAGATTATCTTTTTTTTTTTTTGTATAAATTGGGCCAAAATGCCTAGCTTTTCCTTTAGAGACGTGATCACTTCATTGTTGTGAGCAAGAGTCTGTGCACAGTTCTTGACTTATTCTTAGTTTCTTGGAGTTGTGCCTTTAGTAACTCACTAAACTTGGTAAACTCAGCTTCAGTAGCTCAACGGGCAGCGCTCTCAATTTGTACATTTAGGCAGTTTACTTTTAAATCAAGAATTGCATCCTTAACAGTTTGCTTGTCTTGCTATATTTCTCCCTTATCTCTCTGTAAACCACAATGTTAGGGAGGGGGGCCTGAATTTGACTTCTGTTTTGTCTTTTCAAGTTTAAGTACCAGTTCACTTTGTTCTTTTCCAGCTTTACTAAAACAAGCTCCTTTTTCCCTTTGATTTGTTTTAGCTTGGTCTTTTTAAAGATGAGCAGATTGCTGTAGCGTTGTTGCCTCACAGCAAGAGGTTCTCCCATTCGATTCTCGTCTGGAGCGCCTTCTGTGTGGAGTCTGCATGTTCTCCCCGCGGTCGAGTGGCGTTAGAAAGACATGCGTAGAATGGGCGTGCCTTTGTTAAAGGTTGGGAGTCGAGCTGGCATCTCGGCACTCATAAAAAATCTACTGCCGATCATTAGCGGACTGGAGTTCCGCTGTGGCGACCCCTAACCGGGAAATGCCGAAAGAAGAAGAAGATTGTCTTTCCATCATTTTCCTTAAACTTCCATTGTCTTCCTGTAGAAAACCCAGGCTTTTATTTTTAAATACAGCCACTTGTTCATGTATGCTTACTGGTAATATCAATTTTCATAGATCAATCAAGTTTACTATTTTGTTTCACCTTTCTAACTCTGTACAGTTCAGAAAGCCTTTTGGACAAATCAACAATGTCTTTGTTTTATTTTGATGCATCTCTTTTGCTGGTCATAGTTTGTAGCCTTATAAAATCTTCTTTCGTTTTATTTTTAGGTTTATATATCATCTGTTCCAATTGTAATGTTGAATCTCTCTGCTAAAAGGTAGTACCTGCACACTGCATTTGTAGTAGTACACTTTATGAAAGGCGTAGAAGTACTCCTGGATAACCACAAGAACCAAAAAAACAGACCAGAGGATGCAGAAGAACAGAGCGAAATCCACACAATATTAGCGTAATAAAAACTTTTAATCCATGATTTCGTAACCAGATTTCTTCAGAGTAAAATGTACGTTCTCTACATCACATTTAAAAACAGTTTTGAAATGGTTCTGCACCAATAAACACATCTTTCCACTTAAACAGTTACACAATTAATCAATAAAATTTGAAAGCTCAGGAAGTTATTTCCTTATATAGACTCTACTGTCTTTCAAAAAACATTTAATGTTAACAGCATCATTTATACCTTTTTTTTGTCTGAATTTAATCAGATTTGCCAGAAAGCCTCCTTTTGTTCAAGATTTGCTTTGAATTTGCCACCTCTAAAATCATGACTTCCTTGCTCCAGCACAGAAAACAAAAATGTTTTTGTACATGGGACAGGTGGTAATGTTGCTTTATTCTGGTGCATAGGGCTCTTGTAGTCATACCAATGTAGAATGCACTACAGTATGCACACATACCAATGTATACAACACCGTTACTCTTACAGTTAAAGTGCCCTGGAACTTTCAGCGTGTAAGGCAAATGTTCTAAATTAACTAAGGGACATTCAGAAATGTATCTACATATGTTATAGTTCCCACACTTACACATGCCCCATCTTTTCTCTGTGATGTTGGGACAATGAACAAGTTTGTTTCTCTCTCTTTCTCTTTCTAAAATGTTTTTTTAATTATTTTGATTTTTATATACAAACCTTGGTTGGGTCCCCACAATGGATTGTAAATCTTTGTTTCCCTCTAAAAATTTCCAGTTGTCAGAAATAATGTTTCTGATAATACCACTATCTATTGTCCTGTCCAAGGAAAAATAATTACCAGCATCAGATATGTTCCTGCCATGGCTCTGTTTTGTATTAATGTTGAAAAAAACATACTCAAGGATGGCTGGAAAGAGACTGTCCCTATTCTGCATGACATATTCAACCTGCTCTTTCAACAGAATCTTACTATACCCTCTTTCAACAAACAAGGTAGTGATAAATTCTGTTTCCTTCAAAAAGTCACCCATTTCACTTGTCATTCGACTAGCTCTTATGAGCTGTCCTTTTGGAATATTATTCTTCATGCAACGAGGGTGCATGCTGGTATAATGCAAGTAACTGTTGGTGAAAGTTTCTTTCCTAAAAATCCTACTAACTAACTTATAAAGCTTAACATCCCATTCTAGAATCATATCCAAGAAATGGACTTTTAGTCCTACATCCCCCAGGACAAATTTTAAGTATCCTCATCTGGAGTTAAGGGTGTCAACAAAACTTTCCACTTTTTGTATATCCCCTACCATGACAAAAAAACAAGTCATCAATAAATCTCTTTAAAAAAGTCTGTATAAGGAAATAACTTCCTGAGCTTTGAAATTTTATTGATTAATTGTGTAACTGTTTAAGTGGACAGATGTGTTTAACCTATTGTTGCAGAGTTGTGAAACCCTTGATGGGTGTCTCATTTTACTTTCTCTTGTTGCTGATTGGCCATTTTATTGTGCAGTCACATTTTCCAAAAAGGACACCTTGACATTTTTTACAAGTTCTTGCTTTCTAATAACATTCTGACTTTGAAAACAAGTTCTACCTCTTTGGCATTTGCTTTCAGCACGCTCGTTACTTTTGGAGTTATTCACTCTCAGGGTTTTGATTTCACTTTACAGAGCTGCAACACATGAATGCAAAACATCCATTTGTTTCTGCTTCTCATGAGTGTTTTGATGCAAACGTTTTCAGTCTGCTGCACAGCAGCACAGTTTATAACTGGACTGAATAGATCATTACCACTTTCTTTTGGAAACCCTTGTTTCCTTATCTCAGAAGAACATATCTGTTCCCTTGCATGATAGCAGCTTTATTTTCAGCACACTTATTGTTTATTACCCAATTGCCTCTCATTTTCCAGTGCAGGCAGTTTGCAATTTCACTGCAGATTTCACCAGGTTTGCATGCAGTTTTCTTTCTTCTTCTTCTTCTTCTTCTTTTGGCTTTTCCTGGTTAGGGGTTGCCACAGCGGATCAGCTGTCCGCTCATGAATGGCAGTGGAGTTATACAGTGTCGAGTTGCCAGCCCCGACGCTCAACCTTCCACAGAAGGCACACACATGCATGCACTCAGTGTGCCCTTTGTTACTATCGCGGGGTTTGCTTTGTAGAGGCAGCACCTAACACAAAACTTAGTTTCACAGAGTGTCGCCAGAGTTTTAGGAAAGCAGTTTTACCACATAAAACTTATTTCTGGTGCAATTGGCTAGTATACCTATAGTAGACTAGTGCCCCTTTCATTGTCAAGGCAATCTGTGTTTTTTTACCTAGAGCAGCGATCTGTATAGACAGAGTATATATATATATCTTTCTTATGTAGACATAGTGGTTCCTCAGTATTATTTCACTACATAGGAAGACTTGCCTTTGTTTATATTTTCATATGCTGCCACAGGTCACTAGGAGTAGCAGTTCAGATAACACGTAGTAAAATTAAGTGCTGTGTAAAGTTCCATCATTTGGAAATGAATTCTGCATGCTGCAAAGCATTCTTTTTTCTTTTTTGCTTTCATTCCTTAGCGAGATAGGATTATACCCTCACACACCTCGCAGCACAGATCTCTGTCAGCACCAGTGAGCATGTATCAGATTTCTAGTAGGCATTGATTTTTCATGTTTTAATTCACAATGCAAGAATTGATACTTGCCTCATAATAAGGTTTTGCTTTCGCTGTTCCAAAATACAATACTTTGAATTACCTTACCATACACACTGAAATTCTTGCACTTAATATCTTTGCAAGATTTCCTCAAGCCAACACTACTTAAGCTTTTTCTCAGAACATGTCAAGCATTTACCATTTTCCAGCATACGAAATTTCAGAATTGTTTAAATTAGAATGCCCGTTCTTACTAACATTTGAGTTGCAGCAAAATTTTTCATCGTATTCCCTTCGTCAGCTAAGTTCACTAGCTGGATTGTTGTTTCCTGGAAGAAGAAAAATGGAGGCGTGCACCACTCGTTGTTGCAGTTTTTAGCATGGTTTTGTAATTATTTCATTTACTTCACTCAGAGTCCCACTTCTGTGTCCAACCAACTGTTTGCCTCGAGTGTGAGCTCATTCCCTCCAGTACAGCTCTTTTGATTGTGCACCTTTAACTCCTAGTGGGCGTGGCTTGAGTCTTTAAAAAATAAAGTTATCACCTTACAATTCTAACAAATACTCATTGACATAGATCAAATATCAATACAATTGTGTTTGCCATCATGTATGCTTCAAGATAAAATATTCTGATACCTCGTATAGGGCATGGTTTTGGAATTATTAATGCAAATATGAACAAGCAATATTTGACACCTAGAGGAGCAGTAGGCGGTAACTGCAGATGCACCTGGAGGCGTCACTCGGCTGTAATGAGTTGAAACAAATTGCCTCAAGAAACTGTTTTACTGTTGAAAGTATTTTGACAAAACCACTCTTGCTGTTTTCATTGGGCAATATAGTAATTTGTGTACATGTATTTAACTATACAGAAGTATCTCTGTATGCACACATACACACACACACACATATATATATATATATATATATATATATATATGTATATTTTACTTTTTTTGCACAAACTGCAACAAGTCAATTTCTTACTGACTACACCCTCCCCTACACAAACAACTTCCCCATTAAAGAATATAGTGATGCTCCAAAGTGCAATGCATGAGCTGTGTACAGCTTCCGGGCTGTGCCTGATTTCTGAACAGAGTCCTTAAATGAAAATTTATCTACAGAGAACAATTCAAGTGGGTAAATAAGACATAGCAAGCACCAAGGTTAAGTATAGCAAACCGTTTCCATATACCATCATTTTAGTTCAGTATTTTCACTATTTCAGATTACACAGACTTTTCAAAACTGGATAGTAACAAAGTAAAACACAGTGCTCACGCCTTCCTTTCAGGGTATTAATGGCACATATAACAGAGGAAAATGTCCACCAATTCCACTTAAACTCTTAAGTGCTATAGTTCCTTTACCAAAATTCATACTCTTCTTTAGCTTCCCAAATATTCCACCTGGCTTGGAATGTCATTCCCACACACTCCCCTGTGTTCTTACCAGCATCCTACTTATTCTTTCTGTTTTTTAGGTCTTCTAGCCTTAGTGCATCTTCTGACCTTAAAGCAGTTCTTTCTCTTTCTGGTGAGAATTTCAACTCCAGCTCTCCTTTCAGTTCCCCCTTTTGCCGTGGAATGCTTCCCTTTTGTACTAGTGAACAATTTCACCAGTATTCTAGAATAGTTGGAGCTCTTTCCAGCTCTGAACACCTGTTTTTTGCAGTCTGTGCACATTTGCTAACGTAAATCATACTTCAGGTGGGACGATCATTTTTGCGACTGATGCAATTTTAAATCTGGAAATAACGATACCAGAAGATTGCAAGGCAAGAATATCCAGTATCTCGAGACCAAACAGTGTGGAACATCAAATCTCCTGATCTCTGTTGACACAGAAGCAAGAGCTAACATGGATCCAGAAGTGGGGCAAGTCCAGCTGTTTGCTCTAGTGATCCTCGACATTCTTGGCTTGCCATCTTCTGGTCTCGTTATTTCCAGATTCAGTGTTTTCAGTCGCAAAAATAATAGTAAACCCTTCTGGGGTGGTGCAGAGTTGCATAGATCTATATGTGGTTTGACTGAAGATTTATTTAAGGTTAGTATTTACTATTTATTTTCTAGTGGCGGTTTTGATCCTTATTTTTTAAGATAGCCTCTTTAGCTTGTAGGTTCTATATCTTTCATTCTGACTTCACTGCTCTACAGAGCTACTGATAACAGTGTTTTTAAATCTGGTACTCTAACTTACTGTGATGAGGATGACTGGCGTGTGTTATATTTTGGACCTGCCAACCCAATGAACCAGTCTGGAATGTTTTGTAAATTATTTATTAAAAATGAATGAACATGGCAAAATAATGATGTGTATCAGTGATCTCCTTCCAGAGAGGATCTCTTCACTGAAGTCAACATTTGATTATCTAAAAACGTCTACATTCTGAACTACTGGTTTGTGGAGTTTCAAAAACTGCACTTCCACAGAAGTATTATAGTTCTAGGGAGGAGTCTGGTAAAAGATGAAAGAGCAGTGGCAAAAGGTGATCAGGGCTAGAGTTGCATAAACTAGAGAGAGGAAAGAGGATAGTGGCATGAAAGATAAGAAATGGGAGGAGTCGGAGCTGCTGAAGTCAGGAAGACTAGTTAAAGAAGACAGAGTACTGCACTGTGGGGAATGGAGGAATAAGGGGATTTCATCCTGGATAGGGGAATCTTGTGAATGTAGCTATGTTTGCAGGAGTAGTGAAGAAATAAATGAAGGCTGTAGAACAGGGGTGTCCAACCTTTTCAGTTGCAAGGGCCGCATTGAGTCAACAGAAATGGTCTGGGAACAAACGGCAAGTGAGGACCAAAAAAAAAAAAAAAGTCTCTCACATAAACTGAAGAGCAAAAAAAAAAAAAAAACAGCACATCATAAACTAAAGAGCAAAAGACCCCAGGTATATGCGGACTAATACAATGTCGGCCCACTGGCTGTATGGTAGGTGAATTTGAACAATAAATAAATTAATAAATGCGTAATATTGGCCCTAAAATTCAATATCTCATTCTAATTATTAAAAAAAATAGTTAAATCTAACATCTTAGTTTATTTGTAAAAAAAATTAACAGGTACAAACCTTGGCACAGTATACTAACCTCGAAAAAGGGCATAGCAAAATAAATTTAAAATGGGTGGTGAAAGCCAAACACATTCTGGCTAGGCTTATAAATGCCCTAGGGCAGATAGCCAGTATGAACCTATGAACCCACCTCAGTTAGGGCAGAATGGGAGGAGGGGTAGTAATATGCTGGAGGGGGTCACTTTGGCAGAGACTGTTTCACTTGTGTAATATGCTTATATTTATTAATGACTAATATTCACACCTCCTAATTAGACCGTGGTGGTGGTGCTGCGGTTGTGTGTTGCTGTCTGGTTCAATTCTCAGCTATAGCATCTTCAGTGTGGAGACGTGCATGAATTGAAAGTTGTGCGTCAGGGCTGGTAACTCGCACGTAAAATCAACTGCCAATCTTTAGCAGACTGGAGTTCCGCTGTGGCGACCCCTAACCAGGAAAAGCCAAAAGACACTAGTGACTACAACATTCACATCTCCTAATTGTGTATTTTCCTTTTCTACTCCACTATCAGACAGGAATTAAAATTGGTCCAAATAACAGTGTATTCTGTATTTATCCACAATTCAGTTTTATCCTGCAGCTATTTCCTTATTGTCATTCAGACACACACATTGATTACTCTCATCTGTTACCTCCATTTTCTATGTCCTGTACCAAAATTCTTCCTAGTGTAACTACATTTACGTGCCAAATACAAACATTTTGTTATAAAATAAGAGTAACTATCCCCAGAACATTGTTGTGGTCCAAATGACAAGAACCCCTTCCCTCCAAAAAGACTGTTTGTACTCTATCAGAAACGTTTGCAATATCGACCTGAAACATAAACATCACACTCAAATTGCTTGGCCAACTTTACAATTCCCACAAACAGTAGAAATCTATCCGTTAACACTGTATTAGAAAAAAATATTAATGTTTTGTGTCTGTCTCCCACTGTCTACTCTTCTTTTTCTTTGAAGTTACTTTATTTCTTCACCCCCTCCCCTTCTGTTACAGTACATTCATTTCCATCATCGTAAGTCTCATTAGCCAGGTCAGAAGAGAAATTTGATGTTTACTTTTTGGCTGTGGCCACACTCTTAACAAGTTAAGTAAGGACAAGTTTGCTTAAAATATCCTGTTTTACACAAAGAAAGCAGTCCTTTATTTTTTAAGACACAACTACTATAATGCATGAAAAAGTTTGGTTATCGAGGTGTTTTAAATTTTCCCTACAAACAACTCCACATTACCTTCCCAGACCCAAGTCCAAAAATATTTTCTGAAAACTGTGCACAGCTTTACAATGTAGTTGTATCAATTATGCCGAAAAACAATGCAAACCATACAACCAAAAAACACACAACACTTGCAGGAAATGATACATTTTCTTTTTACTAGTTGTTTTATGCTTACAGACATACTGTGTACTATACCTAATACAATCATGCTCCCTGAATCCATCAGTCCTGTAATTCTTCCCCCGCTCCTCTCTGCCACATTGCATTTGACAAGTTTAGTAACAGCACAGTCGCAGATTCTATCTACAGTTCTAGTGCTTAGAAATCCAGCATTGTTACATTCTCCAGACATTATTTTTGTACACTTTGCAAGCTAACAGTAATAGTTCTTAAAGGTATAATATTGCTGTCTCTATTTGTGTTGTACCTGGCTATATGTTCTTTTCTATAACTTTAAAATAAATCAGCTTAGTTAACTTTTTTTCATGTTTGGAGGCAAAGCAGCATAATTAGGAGAAGGTGTTTTTTTTAGTCTTTAAAAATGCAAAGCAGTCACCGTCTGGATTCACTTACTGAAAGTAAAATACTCCTGTACGTCTGAAATTACTTGTAATTCACCAGTAACTAACTACATGACATGTAGTTGGATAAGGTACACATACTAAAACCTAACCCTTGTAGAAGGTCTCCAACCTGTGGTCTGTGCATAATTTTACAGAATAAACAATCTTTTTTTCCCCAGAGACAAGAAAGCTGAAGCATGTTTATTATACTGTACATACAGTTGCTGTGTCCAGCTATCATGACCACTCCCCCCCCCCCCAACATCCACCCCATACCACAAAACCTGATAGGGCAAGAAATCTGGTAAAGCCTAAATAAAATAAAGTGGAAAAAGCCCCAAAAGGACAAATTTTAAAAACTGTCTTATAAACTTAGAAAGTTGCAATAACAGGATTTGAGTTAGGATGCATTTTCTGAAGGATATGAACTCTGAAACTCAAGTGTATGTCACCATTTAGCTTTAGCGACTTAATCCTCATCGATTTACCAGAAAATGACAAATTTATAGAGGGGAAAAGACTAAAAATAAGACAAACAGACATTCTACGAACATCTGAACAGATGAGAGGGGTCACCACCCTCTCCTTCTGCACCAATTGCAGCCCCTCCCATAAGCAAAGATAAATTAACACACACATTTCCTTGAAGGCTTCCATTTTACTACACACGCTAGAAAATTAATTGTTTTGAACCTTAGCTTGAACTCTCAATATAAGGAGCACTTTCATTTATAGACAGACTTCAAGACCAATGCAGCCTTAGAAAGTGCTATGATAACTATGCATTGCCAACTGTAGCTTCTGGGGCATTTTGAGTTAATCTTGTTCTGCAGGAGACTATACATTGAATGCAAGCATGGTTATTTTACCATAATCTTTTACATTACAGAATATCTACAAATCCAAAGCTATGTTATTCAATCCTTATTCCATTGCTGAATATAGACCCCAGTTCCTTTCTGTTGTATCTCAAGACAACATACCAATTTCACTGTAAACCACGTTAAACACGTGTGCATGGGACTCACTCTATCCATGAGGATGATGTTTTTCTGGCTCAAAAGTTACTTGAATAAGAAAGAAATAAACTGTTGCCAATGCAGGCTAGTGGTTATTCCTGCTGGATGACTTAAAAATGAGGTCTTCTCTTTTTTTAAGCAGTTGTTAAACTGCATTACATGCAGTTCCCCATAAATAACCTTTTGACTGATATGATTTATGCTTACTAACTAACTTTCCCTCACACACACACACACACATACATGCATACACACGCACACATGTACACACACTCACCACACATGGATACATAACTCGCTTCATCTGTATGAATATCAGTACTATTGCACAGGAGCTTTGTGAATGTTGTTTCCATGTACAATGTTAATAGCATCATTATATGATTTGTGACTATATTTATGATGTCTTTGACATCTAAAAGAAGTCTTTACTCATAGCAAACATAATTACTGTTTAGTTCTGTTACAATTCAAGAACAAGGAGCTTCCCACATCTGCTTTCTGCAGGACATAATTAATCTACCACCAGTCCAGCTAATGTCTTATCCACAAGATGTTCCCACCACAGTAGTAGGTGCAGTAGTAGTAAAGGAAACAGACACAGTGTCAAAATACTTAGCTTACCTTTTGCTAAGTTGTAGTGTAGTCAGTGTGTACACAACGAAATAAAATAAATCCTCTCTCCACGATCTCGCTCCTTCCTTCAGCTTTACCAGAAGTATAAAAAATGCCCAAACTGTGTTTTACATGCATACCAGCGAAAGACACTGGTATGAAAAAACGTGAAAAAGAAAGTTGGCATGCAGAACAGCAAAGTACGCGGACGTGTAAACACACGGAAAAAGTTAAATTAAAATTAAATTTAAATTTAAGGGTCAAGGGCATGGAAGAGCTCTGAGGGTCGCATGCTGTTGGACACTCCTGCTGTAGAAGATGCAGCCAGAAGAGGAGAGGTTTCTGTTAACAAAGGTGAGAAGTTTGAAAGTGGAAAGTGAGTAGAATGGTATATAGGGAGATAGTGGAAGTATTAAAGAGGAAATGGGAGGAGTAAGAATGAGAGTTAAGAGGGGGGATGTTTAGAGGTGACAGTAAACTAGTATTACAAGATTTTTATCAGTATTATACCAACAGATGAAGATGATATACTAGTAGTGCTATATCCCTATGAGGATGTGTGAGGGCAAGGAAGGATAACAAACTTAGGAAGGCTTTTGCAAGTGTTATTCATGTATACTGGGAGGAGGATGGGGTTATGGTAGTAGAGGATTGGAAACTAATTATTGGGGAAGAGGTGGAGAATCTGTGAAAGATGTGCTTATTTTGATACAGAAGGGAGGGTAAGGGAATAACATAAAAATATAAGAGGAAAGTTGTAATACTGTCAATTTCTTGAAATGTTATACAGCACAGAAGTGGATGGGAAGGAGAGAGTCTTCTTGAATAAAATAAGAAACATCAGGCAGCCTGGACAATTTTAAAGAAATTCAAGATTGTATGGGCATACTGTTGATAGTACGTGGAATGGGCATTAAAGAGGACAAGTAGGAAAAAGGAGGATATAAAGGGAGCAAATTATGAAATGAGTGTGGTAAATGCAAAGTTAAGAAGGAAGTATCTGTGACTTAGAGGGTTTGAGTCCTGACCGCAACTCAGATTACCCCAGTTGCGTTAGTGGCTTGGCACCAGAAGATCAATCCAAGGAGAGTTAGAATGAGTGGACTACATCTGCTTGCATGCCCTAGGCATGGGTAGCTGGGGATTTGCAGGTGATCAGGACATATCTTTTTGGAGATTGGGGAATGTTTCCATGATTGTAGATACGCTGCTACAGTATGGGAAGGAGTTATCAAGCTGACAGTGTGGGAGGTGGTGTCCAGCTGGGGTTACCATTCCAGATATCCTGAGAGCACTGCCTCCAGCCACTTATGTGGTGCTTGCCACTGGCTGTTGCTTTTCTTAAGGGCAAACAGCATGTCTTGAAGTGTAGACTACAAGGTCATTCTCTAACTGAAGAGGGAGGGAGGATCCAACCAAAGGGTCACAGCAGGATTCACTTGGGACCTCCCCTTCCTAGCTTTGCCATGGGGGCCCAATAGGGGGAGAGAAGTGTGATGGGTTAAATGGGCAAGGCCAGAAAAACGCCAGAGGAAATGTGTGTGGCAAAATAAAGGGGGGGAGGGTATAATGAAGAAAGGAGAAGGAAGGATGAATACATTGCAGCTGTCTATTAAAAGGTTGTGAAGGTAGAGTGTAAGGTATAATGTGGGATGAAATAAGGAGAATTGGTTAGGCTTCCAGCACTGCGGTGGTGGTGCTGCGGTATCGTTGTCGCCTCACAGTAAGACGTTGTCTTGTTCGATTCTCAGCTAAAGCGTTTTCTGTGTGGAGACATGTGTGAATGGGCATACCTTCGTTGAAGGTTGTGTGTCAGGGCCGGCAACTCGGCACATAAAAATCTACTGCCAATCATTAGCGGACTGGAGTTCCGCTGTGACGACCCCTAACCGGGAAAAGCCGAAAGACACAACAACAAGTTAGGCTTCCAGCAAAGGTTATGATACTATGTGGTATATTTTTATTTAAGCAGAAAATTGTGTCTATAGAGTTAAGTTTGATGGACTAAAACTTTGGAAGTGTTAGGAAGAAAGTAGAAATTACAAGTATGTACCAGAATATACATGCCTGCACTTTGAAACATTTTTAGGTACTTTAAGGGAATAGTAGAGTACAAGGGAAGTTGTGATCTTTTGAAGGTATTTGGACCATTCTAGAGGTAATAGAAAATGTAAAACGTGCCTTAGTTAAGAAATTTATGATTTCATGTTTAAATGGAATGAGTGCACCAGCATATGAAAAGGAAAATCTGTGAATGTGAATATTTTATAAATGCAACAGATTACATATTTATTTGTGTTGCATGTGTATGTGTGCACATGTATGTGTGAGGTGTATTTATTTATATATACCTGTATATAATATGAAATCTATAAATATCTGTATTTAGTATATGTCTCCATTTATATGTGTGTGTTTGTGTGTATATACCTGGTATTATGAGATTTCGTCAATGTCATAATATCAAATTTCAAGTCATCGTACTGTTAGTTAAAAAGCAGATCATTGACAATGATAATTGTATATACCAAGTACAAGATCACATTTCAGTGGTGGTGGTGGTAAGGCATATTCCCTGATCCCTGCTGTTCCTTGTTATTTAAAAAAAAAAAAAAAAAATTGGTATTTCCAAACAGCTGATTTTCAATCACCTGTACCAGGTTTTCAGCATGTCGACGAAACAAACTTTTGACCACGTATAAACCGTGTGTGTGTGTGTGTGTGTGTGTGTGTGTGTGTGTGTGTGTGTGTGTGTGTGTATATATGTATATATATATATATATATATATATATATATATATATATATATATATATATACATACACACACACATACATAGAGAGAGAAAGACGTGCACATACATACACACAGTTCATTGCCTTTAAAAAATCAGTAAAGATATTTGCGTTATAGGGACCATCAGAGCCTTGCACATGATATGGCTGCAGAGGAGTCTTAGGCAGACAGAGAAACAGAAATAGCAATGTTTCAAGGCATTATGAAAGGAAGTGTGTACTGTATTCCTAATTACTTTAGTCCCATGCCCATTCAGCTGAGCATGAACATAAACAGTGGGCTATTGTTTAAAAAGAAATGGCATTCTTCCAGGAATGTGACATCACCAGAGCACGTATTATCTTCAGGAATATAAAAAAAAAAAAAAAGCTGCAGCTGACACAAGTACCTTAGTCATCCATAGGTCCTAATTTGGGCTTTCTTTGTAAATTTGCAGTGTGAGTGATATAAATTATTTTTAGGACCTGCTACTGTAGCTTTTAATTAGCTATCTAATTGAGTAAGGTGGTTGACTGGTGGGTGTAAGCTTATATAGGCACATAATGATAGAACTGCTAGATCAAAATTGTAATTCTGCCGATGTAAGGCATAAACAATTTCTGTAATGATTAATCTGCAGTTTATTTTCAGTAGTGACAGCTACCAGCTGATTGAACATAGGAGTCAGAGAGGTTCTTTCACTGTCTTGCAGTTTTGCAGTTGCAACTCTTAGTCAGAAAATATGCAAACAAGAGTGCTGCACCTGCACCCTTCCCCCTTCCCAACCAGCTTCACTATATTAATTTCAGGACTGATCAAAAAGGGTAGTGAATGAGAGTTAGTGAGAGAAGTTTGTTTATTTGCATGTATAGTTTAAGGTCTTCTGAAATGACAGTTTTGTTTAAATGCCATTTTGGCAAACAGGCTATACATACACTCTTGACACTCTTTCTTTGTAAGCATGTTTTTGTTCTGGACTGTGTCAGTTTTGCACAAAATGTAAATTATAATTGATGTGCAGCTTTAAGGTTTTATTTTCTTTCTTCAAGAGGTATTTGAATTCTAGTTTTGTGGTGAAGAGGGAATAACATGTCCTTACTTTGTTAGTTTAGACGGTCTTTTCTAGAGAACTGAAAAATGCATTGAACTGCTTTTACTAGGTTAATCTGATATCTCTCGGAGAGGCTGCTGCTTTTTTGCATAGTATTTGCTCGTCTTTCACTTTCTGACCAGCCTTTCCAGCCTTAGCACTGTGACATTATTTGCAAGTCTGATCCATTAAAAGCTGTTTTGCTTTTGAGCGGAAGTAGTACTGTGGGATGGCGAGTGTGATCCTGGTAAGTCATTTTCTTCACTTACTTTGCTTACCATACATTTGCCTGTGCTGTGACACAGCTGTGGTATATGCACATTTTATGCATATTTGTAGCACTTTCATCTTGGAGGCAACTGCTTGTTGAACTCCAGCATCTGGTTTAGTCATTTGCCTTCTAAAACCTGAGGAGGAAGTGTTGTCTTCAGGAGGCTTCATTCTTCTCTCTTGATTTATCTGCCTGTGATCTGATAGTAATCCTAAATCTAAATCGGAAACCTTGAAAATTCAGAAGCAGTGGGCATACAGGATGAAATTCTAGCAGCATCACTTCTGTGGAGTGGCTGTGCTGGTACTAGTGTAAGCATATATGTTTAAAGGGATACAGTAGACATTCTCGACATACTGAAATGTCGAAATTCAATACATTGAGACCGAATAGTGAAAAGTGCAGTTAACCAAAACTACACTATGCCGAATCCGCAAATGTCAAATCTGCCGATATCGTGGTGTCACATTCGTGGCGTGTGGTGCGGTTTGTGGATTTATCTGGGGTTTCAGGTAAGTGTTGTGTGTTTGAGGATAATGGGCAGGTATTTTAGTGTGCGGTGGTGTTTTTTGTGTGTTTGTGTGTTTAGTGCGACCTCGGAGTTAGAATATATAAGTAGGGTGGTGTGGGGAGTAGGGGGGGTGTGGGGAGTACAGGGGGGCTTGCCCCCCTGCTTATAGGTAGGTTGTGTGTTTGTGTGTGTTGTTATGTTTGTTTAGTTAGGTAGGTGTATGTGTGTATGTGATTATGTCCTGGTTTGTGTGTGTGTGTGAATGATAATGATCGCGATTGTGGGGTTTCGTATATGTGGTTTTTCGACTATTCAGTCTCGAAATACTGAAATTCGACATTTCAGTATTTCGAGATTGTATAGTGAATCCGTTTAAAGTGACTAGTACATTTTCTGCAGAAATGTTTAACAACTTATTTATTTATTTATTTTACATTTGTTGACCGGGATAGTCCGACTGGATACATGTCCATTTTCAGCGGAGGCCTGAGAAGAAAGTTCCAATTACACAGATTAAAAAAAACGTACAGGCATGCCAAGCATATTACAAAGTCTGTAAGGTATGGCCCTCAAGAGGGATTCACAGTATTAACAGTGTGTAATAGAATATAAAACAAGTGGATTACAGCAACAGTTATTATTTACAAAGTAAGTTAATGTACAGAAAAAGAAGGTCACAAAAAGCTTTTGTGGGCAAGAAGTATATACAGAACTGTTAAGTTAGGGAGTAGTTATGGAGATTAATCAGTGTTGGTACATGGACAGAGCCAGTGCATTGTAAAATACTGTTTGAGGGCTTTTTTGAAGAGACTTTGATAGGGTTCAAGGGTAAGGCTCGCTGGAAGTAAATTCCAAGCTTTGCCAACAAAGTTGGCAAACAGGGAGTCTCCAGCTGAGTTATTAGCTTTGTGTGTTTGGACTAACAGGTTGTTGGATGAGCGTAACAGTCTGGAGTTACTATATGGTTTTATGATATTTTTAAGTGTGGGAGTGTTCTCTTGTTGAATGAGAATATTATGTGCTACTATTAGCTAATTGAACCGAAGTAAGCTTGGCAGTTCTAGCCAACCTAGGAGATTGAGGTTTTGGCAGTGATGTTTCCTATACGTGGACCCAATGGTGAATCTGGCAATATGGTTGTAACAGTGAGAGAGCTTGGTAAGCTCTGATTTGTTTAGGTTAGAGAGTATAGGGGAAGCATATAGAAGGGTAGAAAGAAGATGAAAGCGGGCTATTGCTGTCCTAGCTATTGGGGTTAGAAAAGGTTTATTTCTATATAATGAGCCAAGCTTCTTATTAATGGTTTTGATAATTTTGTTGACGTGCAGATCGAATTTGAGATTGTCTACTATTACCCCTAAGAGCTAGTATGGTTATCCGGGGAAAAAGAGGTACCATTGTTTGATAGTATAGAAAAGGAACGTGGGGTGGACCTACACGTGGGGGTAAAGAGTAGCAGTTTAGTCTTGTTAGGATTCAACAGAAGATGGCGATTTAAAGAGCTAGTTTTCAACTGTGTTAAATGTATTCTGGGTTAAGGTTTGCAGGGCTGTTGGAGAGGAGGCTGCGCAGATCAGGGTGGAATCGTCTGCATATTGGATGCAGGTTGTTTCTGGGATGGCAGTGTGTAGGTTATGGATAAAGATAGAAAAGAGTAGAGGACCTAAAATAAAGCCCTGAGAAACTCCAAGGGTGAGAGGTAACAGGGTGGATAGTTTGCCCTGCCATAATACAGCTTGTTGTCTACCACTCAGATAGGATTGGAACCACTGTATAGTATGGTTGTCCAGGGAAATAGATTTCAGAGAGTGGATGAGTAATTGGTGGTTGACCATATCAAAGGCCTTTGAGTGGTCTAAAAAGAGGGCTGATGATAGCTTATTATTATTTCTGTTTTGATATTTGGCATTGGTGAAGGAAAGGATGGCGGAGGTGGTGCTGTGATGTGGCCTAAAGCCATGCTGAGAGACAGCCAGCATTTTGTTCTGAATGAGATGTGGTGCATAATTTGTTTGTGGATGCACTTTTCCATTATTCTGGCCAGTGGTGAAAGAATGGCGATGGGTCTATAATTGGATAATTCTGTTGAACTTCCACCTTTGTGGAGTGGGATAACATGGGATATTTTCCAGATTTTGGGGGTTAGCGCCAACTGTTAAGGAACTATTGATCAGGATAGATATGGGGAATGATATGACATCTTTAAGTTGATCACCTTATTATATAGACTGATGCAGAAAACAAGGTATTTGTGTTTTAGTTTAAGGGTAGTCACTTCTGATTTTTTTTGTGCTGCACGCTCATTCTTGTGACATTGCTGGGGAGGTGAAGTAGGGAGAGAATGCATGTGTGTGATGATTATGTCCTGCTGAAGCCACAATATTCATTTATTTATTCTACTTGCTTATTTGCATTCATATGTAATACATTGGCTGTGGCAAGTGACTTATTTTAACTGTAGCCTGGGTGTAAAGCACTAAAGTATTGTCTTCATGAACTAGTCACATTTTCATATATACAAGGAAGAGATTCAGGATACAGCAGGTAGATAACTGCATCTTGTTGTAAGAGTGCACTCTACATGTATAATAGCACATATAATTTCAAAAAATGTATATATGATTATGTAAGTAGTAATATTTATATTAAATGTAACACTGATCGTCAAAACTGACTGATATATACATAAGTGAAACAGCAAACTGATTTCCATATTTGTTGTGGCAATGTTTGGAGTGAGGATATAAGGAGGAGGAAGTGAAAGAAACACTGAAGAGTGGGTCTGCCTCGAAGGGAACTAATCAGAAGACATCCAAGTTACTTAAGAATGCTTAATATCTCTTAGACAGGAGGGCATGAGTCACAGGTTTTAGGACTTTATACAGACAAGATGTGCTGTAATGGTAAGTCTGTAATATGATCTTTTGAGGGTCAGTGTTTCAGTGGAATGCTAAATGGTACTGGAAGATTAGTTTACTGGCTAGAAAAAGGGTTAGATGATCATTTTATAGCAGTTAGGAAGTCTCCAAAATCATATCAGTACACTCTTTGATGGGTAGCTGTTTGGCTATTTCAAGACCTGAACAGTGGTATTCAGAGCAGGGTGTTTGAGTAACAAATCAGTATGTTTGGATGGCATTTGTAGGGTGGAGATTTTTGTGAACTGTTTGCTTTGAGTGTCAGGACATGCTCAACTGGGCTAGAGGAATTACTTTTCCATTTTATTTATTTATTTACATTTTGTTGACTGGGTAAGTCCCGCTGGTCCAGTGGTCTATGTTCAGGGGAGATCCAAGGTAGCATTGCTACTGATTAGGGGAAAATTGGCCATGATGATGGTTGGGGGGGGGGGGGGGGGGGCTTCCCTACTCGTTTTGTGCAATAGGTAACACCAAAGGACTTTCATTACTGCTTGGAGAATCCCAACATTGAGGGAGGAGTAAACATTTTTGCTGGAGAACTTTTGGAGAGGATTAGAGAGAGTTGAAATCCTAGTTATTGGATTAGAGAATGGAGGTGTTGGAGAATTTAATGACGAAGCAGATAAGTAGATATATGGAGTGGAGACAAGTTTAAGTACTGTGATGAAGCGAGTGTTAAAGGGGCAATCAGATAATGAAGCTGGTAACGTGGTATGGTTAAAGATTACAGAGGCATGTTTGGTTGATGGAGTAATCAATTTTAATATGGCTCTGAGTAATCTTAAATTTTATTATTTGTGGCAGTCTTTCTTTTACAAGGAGGGTAGTGTCTTTTGGTGGATTCCATTGGTAGGCAGATGTTCTCAGAGTCTTAGTACCCTATTCCTTCATCAGACTGTAAATCCTTTTTTTGAAACATTTTCTTTTTAAGGTCATGTTGACCATCTGTCAGCCAACTGGAGTCAGTCCTTCATCTTCTTGACCCAAGGGTCCAACTTACCCCACTCAGAGAAGAGACCACTCCCTGGCTGTCAGGTGACTAGGAGTGAGATGGCACCTAATTGTCCTAAGACTGGAGAACTACAGAGGTTGGCTTTGGTGGCAGAATCATCCTTGGTGAGCCTAGGGTTTTTACTTACCCTGCCCGGCATTACTTTGTGGCAGGCTAGACAAGCAAAAATCACACAATACCTGCAAGAAATATTTGGCTCTTATGTGTATATGTTAAACTTAGCTGGAGTATGAGAACACACTGGTTGGTGGGTGCTTGCCTCTCTTCCTTTATGCTGCCCTGCTGCAGCACCTATCTTCTGCTAGGTGTCAGTATTGCATTAGACTGGGCTGCATCCTCCCCCGAGATGGACATACTGGAGTTAGCTGCTGAGTCCCACCCTACCCAGCCTATTCCTCTACTTCCTGGCTCACTATTCAAACTCTGATCATCTGGGTAATAGTCAGGACTTTATCCCTGTATGCCACCGGGACAATAAACTATGAATGCTTGAGGCATGTCCAGAGTGGAAATATTTGCTACCCATCTAAATACATTGCTTCCATTTTTTTGTGTTCTTCATCATCATCATTATATAACAGAATAGAAGCTGACTGCCTGTTCCTTTTTTGGAGTTAGGAGCCGATGTATGTCCAAGATTGGGCAAGCTTGATTCTTTTAACCATTTTTTTGTGTGTGTGTTTATGTAGGCAAGCAGCCATCCACCTCTTTGGCTTCCAGCTTGCTTTGACAAAACATTTTTAACATAGCCGTAAAGGCAAAGTTCTTCATCCCATTTTAGTCTATAAGATTTTCCATTTAGAGGATAGGATATTAATTTATAACCATGACACATATTCATTAGGGAAGGCCGCGGTGGTGCAGCGGTTAGCATTGTTGCCTCACAGCAAGAGGTTCTCCGGTTTGATTCTTGGCTGGAGTGCTTTCTGTGTGGAGTCTGCATGTCCTCCTCGTGGTTGAGTGACGTTTAAAGACATGCGGGTAGGTGCGTGTGTGAATGAGTGTGCCTTCATTGAAGGTTGGGCGTCGGGCTGCCACCTTGGCACCGTAAAAATCCACTGCCAATCATTAGTGGACCGGAGTTCCGCTGTGGTGACCCCTAACTGGGAAAAGCCAAAAGACAAGACAAATACTCATTAGGGAATTCTGCAAATCCTAAATGAAGCTAAGCACACTGTTGATTAGAAAGCCATACATTTAGTAGTAGATGAGATTTTTGGTATGATTGTACCCATTTATTCGCCCAGTTCCAGAACTTGTTGAAGCTGATTTAGTATACTTTCCATTTAAAGTGCATGTCTCTGCAATACTGACGTGTGTTGAAGTATCCCGTCAAGTGACAGCTAATCCTTCTAAGTATTTTTGTAGGACTTCTGCATTAAAAACCTTCAAAAGTGAAGTGTCACCATTTTAGGTGTTTAACTTCATGGTGGAGAAGTTAGCTTGCTAACATCTGATTCAGTGGATTTGAAGTACCTTACATGGAAATCCCCTGCCACCTGGCAGTGTAAACCTTGGCTGTAGGTGATTTGGTCACAATGACTAATGTTGATGTGACACCCCGACCTCGTGTAAAAGTGGGTTGATGACAGTAACATGGAGATGTATTTTCTTAGTAGCAGTTGCACTAGGAAGAGAAATTCTGAATTTCAAGCCTTGATGTGTAAACCTTGGTTTCACAGTCAGAAGCTGTCATTAAAAAACAAATTATTCTTTTATGCCAAAAGTGTTATTTGCTATTTCTTTGAACCAACCAGTTCAGCTGCCAGCATTTTATCATACCAGAATGCTGAAGAACATTTGCTGCACACCTTAGATGTTCCCATTTAAGATGTACCAAAAGGACTCTTCCTTTCAGAAAATATGATCAACATTTTGTATTCTTTAAGAAAAAAAGAATGACTTAAAACAAGCCGTTGCAAGCATAGCTGGTCTGTTATTACTGATTTTTGCTATGTGAAACGAAGCAAAACAAATGCCTTGCTTGGGCTCATTCTTCAAGAGCTGCAGTTATCGGGCATGTCAGAGGCAACTTAGACTACTTGTTAATGCATTCACTGAAAACTACAAGTTCTAGGCTCACTCTAGGCATTTAGAAGAGATTTTGGACTGGTTATGCTGCAGGTAATCTTGTATCTGCCATGTCTCGGGGTTTATTTATTGATTCTTGAAATTCTGCAAGATGTAATCTGCTACTGCAGTAGCTGTCCCTGAAGTAAAATGTTAGAGTGAGGTGTTCATGTAATTCATACATAAGTAAATAAAATAGCTTCAGGGAGAAGTTACTGTAGCTGTAAAACTACATTCCATCCTCCTGTTTGTTGGTTAGATTACCTCTTTTTTTAAATTATGTTTGTAGATTTAAAAACTGCTAAATATTTCACTCTGCCCATTCATCTCCTTTTGTGGCAGTGAAAAATGTGTAACCACTTTCAGAGTCTGTAAAAGATTTCCAGTGCTGTTCTTTGTCAGCTGCTTTCTGTGCTGCACTGCGACTAGATCATGATGGCTCTTTTTTCAACATCTTTTTTGATTTACTGTTGCTGACCATCAGGTCACCCATTCTCTTGCTTGACCCATTGTTCCTCAGAGGCAACCATTAGAGGTGTTGATGGTATGGCCATAACTGCACTCCTGGGGCAGGGCTACGTTGGCCCTGCATCACGATGGGGTCACTGCACTTTGCACGTGCCTGTGCATACTTCTATGTACCTGTGTGGAGGGGTGTCACCTGATGACAGCTTGGTGAGCTGTACACATGTCCTAGGTCATATTTCCAACTCATTCCAAGACCCCACCCACCCCCGCCCCCCAGGATAAGCATGCCCATCCTTCCCATTCTAGCTCAAACATATGCCCGAGTTGCTGACTGAACCCAGTTCACCTAGGTTGTCATAAGGGTTTTATCCTTATTTGCCAGTGGAGCTGATTAGATCGTAACATCTTTGCAAAGTACATAATATAGAAGGTTATGGTCAAGACTTCAATCATAACCATATTATCATATGTTCAAGAAAGGGATATCAAGGAATTCACCTCATGAACTGTGAATTTGCAGACAGTTAAATCTTTGAGCTTTTAATGAGCAACTTCTGAATTCCTGGTATTGTTTCCCTCAGCCTCTACTTAACAACTGTGCGTCTCTGAGGAAGTCGCTTAATCAGACAGTGTTCCTGGCAGCCTCTGAAAGGGCTGCTTGGGTGTAATGAGTTTATTCAGGTGACAAATATATGCATAGATAACATTTTTTATTTATAATATACATATGTATAAAATACATACATAGTGCACAGAGGAATGTAAACACTCTGAATGGCAGCATAAACAACATGCTATGTAGTTTCTTAATTTATACCCATGGATTGTGGTCCTTAATGCTGTCTGATAACTGATCTTCCTTCTTTATAAATTGCACAGTGGTGCATAAAGCTTCCTGGTGCCCAGTATTGTTGGCAAGCCCCAGCCAGTGGGAGCTTGCACAATATTAGACCGATCTCACACACTCGTCTGCAGTCCAGCGATTAATGTGCTTTGCTGTTTTGCAGGACAACACAGCACCGTAGAGGACAATTTTACTTTCCATACTTATGTCCATAGATGTCATGTGTTGCTTTGTACTCTGCCATCATATCTGACTGTGATTCCCAAAGGTATCAGTCATTAAGCATGAAAAAGCAGCTATAGGTTCATTACTATAATGTGGTAATGACATTGATCAAGTATTGTGCAAGCTTCCATTGGCAGGGGGTTCCCAGCATTACTGTGTGGGGCAGGACAAGTATACTTGTACTGGGCTGGGTTTGCCTGCACCATAGAAAGCCCAGTTGCACAATAGGGATTTTCTTGCTGTGTAATGGTGTGTTTTTTTGGACTGTTCTACCATGTTGCTTAGTGCTGTATGCTGAGCAAATTAGAAAGGAAGAGGGATCACTCCATTAATGAGAGCAGTGCCATGTTAATGTACATAGCTGCAGTCCCATAGGTTACAGTTGTGAATCTTGTACTGGCCTTTGAGTCTTTAAGGGCTTTGGTACTTGTGTATACTGCATACTACATCTGCTCAGTGGTTCATAAATGCTTATGAATAGCACTCCATCTGTGAAACATACCAGTGTTTGAATGCACTGTGTCCTGCTTGTCTACTGGTTCATTCCATCCATCCATCCTCAACCCCTTTTCCCATTTTGCATATGGGGTCGGGGTGTCACTTCCGCAATAGCAGTCAATCTTGAGCCAAGGTTTACACTGCCGGGTGGCTAGCCCTGCTGTGGAAGTTCATTTGCACCAGTCACTCATGCACACACACTCATCTACGGCCAATTTAGAGTGTCCAATCCACCTACTGCATGTCTTTGGAATGTGGGAGGACACCGGAGTACCTGGAGGAAACCTATTAAGTAGTAATATCAGATGTTCTTCATGTTTCACTGTTGCAGTCATTACATTTGCGTTATCTGCCTACAGGTAGCCCTCAGCCAGCCTGAATATCAAAGTCTTGGATCCCTGCTTCGGATACTGTCTCATCTTCCATGACGTCAGGTCGTCAGGGGTATAAAACATGCAGCCGACGCCATTACATTAGTCTTTCTTGCCGTGCGGTGTCCGAAGCAGACTCAGTTCGCAAGTGCCGGTTGGCTGACTTCTGAAATTTTTGTTTTCGAGTTTCAGAACCGAAGTCTTCAAAAAAAGCTAAGTACCCCGTTGGGATCCTTTTTCTTGCTCTAAACCGATGTCAGTAAAAGTTAACAATTGTATTACCTGTGGAAAGCAAATACCTCATAAAAATTTTCATTCGTATTGCATTCCTTGCTTAGGCCCAGACCATGACGTCCTTTACTGATGGATTTGTGCCTTATTCAGTATCCGTTGTCTGTTTATTTTTGCAGCAAATTATTTTGGTACTCGGTTTAACTATCCAGAAATGGTTTCAGTAAGCCATCCGACTACCGACATTCTGAAAAAGCGTAAAGATAAAGACAGAGACAGACCGCATAGGTCCAAAGCTGCCGCCGACGCTTCCATTAAGCTAGTCAACATTTCACTGATACTCAGTGAGGTGCTTTCGCAGCCCCTGATACCCGCTACTTCAGATTCGCAGGCCTCTACTGAGACCCATTCGGAGTCCAGTATGCCGCGAGATGCTTCTTCGACCATGGAACCTGCGCATGTCTCTACCTTGGATGGGTCCGGAGCCGCTATGCAAGCACTGGCTTCTGAGGGTGTATTCAGGACTTCTGACTTGCATTTCAAACCAACGCCATCTTCTTCTTCAAGGCCTAAAACTCGACCCACACCTACAAAACTGACGTCCAAACAGCATGGTCAGGCCCATATGCCTAAGAAACAAATAAGAATGGCTGAAGATCTTATTACTTTAATTAGGGGAAGCCAGCCTTCACCCTCTAAGAGACCTAAAAATGATTTTCCTTCTGATCGGGATTCTGAAATTTCTGTTTCTTCTGAGTACCAGGATTTGCCCTTATCTACCCATGAGGATTTTGATGCAGAGGACTCCATTCCCTCTGCTTCCCCTCCAGAAGATGTTTCTTTTGGTGAAACCTTGCACTCTCTTGGGAGTTTCCGCTGGGAAAGCCAGGATTACTCTGACTCCAAAAAGAGGGTTAGGGAATTTGTACTCCTACCTCAACACAGGCCTTTAGCTATCCCTCCTGTCCTGGACATTGTAGATGATGCCTTCTTGGATTCTAGCCTGGCCCCAGACACTTTACCTCCAGCTCCCAGGAAACCTGACCGGTATTAGAGTACCTGACTCTCACAAGTTCCTCTTCAAGAATCCTACTGTGAACCCAGCGACCATTTCCCAAGGACCTAAAGGCATTAAGGCTACTACTGCCAAAAACCCTACCCCCCGATAGAGATTCCAGGGCCTTGGACAGATTGGGTAAGAAGGTATACACTTCTGCTGCTTTGGCCATTAGGGCCTTAAACTGCCAGTTTCATATGTTAAAGTATCAGCAGCATATTATGGGACTACTTAAACAGAAAATTATGTTGATTCCTGACTGTGCTGAAAATAAAGAATTACAGGATTTAATGCATTCTGCTGAACAAGTTGGTAAACATACTTTGCAATGTGGTTTTGACTCTTTAGAAGAATTTTACAGGGCTGCTGTCACTGGGTCTGTTCTTAGAATGCATGCTTGGCTTAAGTTGCAGAATTTGCCAGATCATGTTAAAGCAAAATTACTGGATGCTCCCTTAAACCAAGACTGCCTGTTTGGCAACAAAGCAGAAGAAGTCCTTCAAAAGATGGAGGAAAAAGCTAAATATATGCAAACTGTTGAAGATTTCCTGCAATTTAGTAGACATTGGCCTTCTAAGAACTGGTCCTTTCCTGTCTCCTCCAGGCCTTCTCAGTCTAAACCCAGGAACAGCAGACCACCTAGGCTACAGTCTCAAGGTACTCACAGGCCTAAGCAGTGGGGGGCTCCCACTTCCAAAGCTGGAAAATGTCACAGTGACTTAACCTTAAACCTTCCAAGCCCTGCACAACTGCCTGCTCCCGTAGGGGAAAGATCGCCTGGCATTCAAAAAAATGGGAACTCATTACCCAGGACAAATGGGTTTTAAATATAGTTTTCCAAGGATACAGATTCCACTTTCACACCTTACCAACCCCAACCGGTTGGCCAGACCTACCCTCAAATCAGTGGGCAGAGGCTCAACAGCAGGTTCTCTTTCTTCTGAGTATCAGGGCTATTCAACTTGTCCCAGCAGAAGAAAGGGGACAAGGTTTTTACTCAAGACTTTTCCTGGTACCCAGAAAAGACAGCTCCTGGCATCCTATCCTGGACCTCTCTATTCTAAACACCTTTTTAGTATTCCCAAAATTCAAAATGCTAACACTTCAACAGCTGCTTCCTATGCTAGGCAAAGATGCCTGGTTGGCAACCTTAGACTTAAAGGAAGCTAACCTGCACATTCCAATAAGGGAATCTTGCAGAAAATATCTACACTTCAAAGCAGGCTCCATGCACTATCAGATGTTCATTGTGTTTCACTGTTGCAGTCATTACTCTTGGGTTATCCTGCTGGCAGGCTACCCGCAGTCGGCCTGAATTCCAAAGTCTTGGTCTGGTGTCTGTTGCTGTCACCTCTTCCCTGACGTCAGTGAGCCAGAGGCAGATCTCAGCCCCAAGGCTCATACAGGCCTAAACAATGGGGTGCTTCCACCTCCAAAAGTGAAGAAGACAAATCACAGCCATACAGGAAACAGTCCCAATGACTTTCCTCTGCCAGCACCAAGCACTTATCTTTTGGCAGCCCCCTTGGGGGGAAAACTAGCACTTTTTTCACAAAATTGGCACATGATCACCCAGGACAAATGGGTCTTGAATATAGTGTCTCAGGGCTACAGGTTCCACTTTCACACCCTGCCAAGGGCAACAGGTATGCCAGACCTGACACACAATCAATGGGCAGAGGCACAAAAGCAAGTTTCATCACTCATGGACATGAGGGCCATTCAGCGAGTACCACAGCAAGAGCAGGGACAAGGATTTTACTCTAGACTTTTCTTGGTACCCAGAAAGAACAAAGCCTGGAGACCAATACCGGACCTGTCTATTCTAAACACATTTCTGGACGTTCCAAAATTCAAAATGTTGACTCTGCAACAGCTTCTGCCCATGCTGGGCAAGAAGGCTTGGCTTGTACCTTTGGACCTAAAAGAGGCATACCTGCATGTCCCAATTAGACAATCTTGCAGAAGATACCTCAGATTCATAGCTGGCTCAATGCACTACCAATTCTCTGCACTGCCCTTTGGCTTATCTATTGCGCCCAGGGTCTTCACAAAATGCCTGGCACCAGTAATTGCATTTTGCAGACAAAGAGGAATTCAAATTTATCCTTACTTGGACGACTGCCTTATTCAAGCAGAGAACAAGGACATTCTACTAAAGCATCTGGCGTTTGTAAAAAGATTACTAATTTGCCTAGGGTACACAGTAAACGAAAAGAAATCAAAACTAGTACCCTCTCAAGAGGTAATATTCCTGGGTGCAAGCTTAAATACAACTGCCCAGATGGCTTATCTCATGCCAGACAAACAAAGGCAACTGACTTCTTACTTCAAAATGTTGGCAACAAAGACTCAGTTATCTGCAAGAAAAATTCTGCAGGCTTTGGGCTTCATGGCATCCTGCATTCTGCTTATTCCATATGCCAGACTGCATATGAGGAAACTACAATGGTATCTAAAAAGTGTTTGGACGCAACATTGCCACAGCCTGGAAACATTAATTACCCTCATTTCCTGCCTGCAACAGGAGTTTCGATGGTGGGCACAGGCCTGTCACCACAACAAGGGACAGCCATTCACTTTACCCACAGCCAGGCAGACACTAACAACGGATGCATCAGATTATGCCTGTGGGGCCCATATGGCAGGAAAATGTATTCAGGGCACATGGCCCGCAAGCCAGATGCATCTTCATATAAATCAAAAAGAGATGCTAGCTGTTCAGAATGCCCTGACAGCTTTCAAGGATCTACTTCATCCAGGACAACTACTGATAAAGAAGGACAATACTACAGTCGTATGGTACATAAACAAGCAGGGAGGCACACATTCCTACCCCCTCTGCAGACAAGCCATGACTTTGTGGAACACAGCATTGACTTATCAAGTTCACCTGCAACCACAATTCCTGCCAGGAAAGGTAAATACTCTGGCAGACGAACTAAGCAGAAACCTCATGGATTCCCACGAGTGGAAACTGGATCCACAAGTCTTCAGCATGATAACAAGGAAATGGGGCTGCCCAGACATAGATCTATTTGCCTCCCCTCACAACTGCCAACTACAGAGATTCTGCACAAGGACCTATCACAAGCAAGCATGGAAAGTGGATGCCTTATCCTTCAGCTGGAAAAACATAACCGTATATGCCTTTCCTCCACTGCCTCTCCTTCCCAAGGTACTCCTAATGGTCAGACAAGAGAAGCCAAAATTGATACTGATTGCCCCAGACTGGCCACGCCAGCACTGGTACCCACTCCTAAAGACCTCGTCTCAAGGTCCAGCCTGGACATTGCCTCAAATTCCTCACTTACTGACCCAACAAAACAATCAGATCCTGCACAGCCAACTCAGGACCTTAAATCTGGCAGCATGGTGGATAATGTAGCCATTCAGAACACTCCTCTTTCCAAAGCTGTGATGGATGTTATTTTGGAGGCCAGGAGGACCAGTACCAGAAAATCTTATGCAGAAAAATGGAAGAGATTCTGTGCTTGGAACCAGGCACAAGGAATTGTCACGTTTGTACCAAATATTCCTCAGATTTTACAATACTTAACTGGGATGCTGGACAAAGGCCTATCTTTTTCATCAATTAAGATCCATGCCTCTGCCATTTCAGCCCATTACAATACGGAACCACATATCTTTTCTCATCCTTTAATAAGGCAGTACCTCAGAGGGGCCAAAAACATAAGCCCTCCAAGGAGAGCACCAATACCTGCATGGGACCTCAATTATGTCTTGGAAAAACTCACACTGCCTCCTTTTGAGCCAGCCTCAACAGCCGATCTAAAATTCTTATCCTGGAAAACAGCTCTGCTCCTAGCACTAACCTCTGCAAGACGAGTCTCTGAGTTACAGGCACTCATGGCTGTGGAACCTTTTATCATTTTCCATCCAGACAGGGTTTCTCTGAGGACAAACCCAACATTTATGCCTAAGGTGGTGTCCAGTGTGGCCCTTAACCAAACCATTCACTTGCCTACCTTTTATCCAAACCCACAGAACAAGGGTGAGAAACTTCTGCATTCTTTGGACATACACAGACAGCTACGCTTCTACTTGGACAGAACTAAAGCTTTTTGAAAGACTGAGCAACTTTTAGTGGCATATGCTGCAGGATCACAAGGAAAGGCTATCTCAAAACAGACTATTTCAAAATG
The DNA here is from genome assembly GCF_019279795.1 of Protopterus annectens. Taxonomy (NCBI): domain Eukaryota; kingdom Metazoa; phylum Chordata; order Ceratodontiformes; family Protopteridae; genus Protopterus; species Protopterus annectens. The sequence goes on along the minus strand of NC_056727.1, from coordinate 674,079,645 downwards.
GATAGGCCATTGCATTCGTTTCTGCTATTCACAACATGGCAAATCAGTGCCTAAGGGCATTAGGCCACATTCAACCAGAGCAGCAGCCAACTCAGCAGCCTTCCTCAGAGGAGTACCAACCAAAGACATCTTAGAGACTGCAACTTGGAGTTCATTGCACACTTTTACAAAGTACTTCCACTTACCTCTCTACTCTAAATCCAGAGCAGGCTTTGCCACTGCAGTTCTGCAGGGCCTCATAGCCTCTCCTAATCATATTTAGCCCCAGCCACCCATCCTCAGCTTTGGGATTCAACCCAAGAGTAATGACTGCAACAGTGAAACACGATGAACATAGTACAGTTGTGTACCTACCATAAATGTAGATGTTCGAGTGTATTCACTTTTGCAGTCCAGGTTACCCTCCCACCATCCCCCTTTCTTTTGCTGGGTCTTATCTGCACTTCTCTATTCTATACAACCTATATGGTGTATTTGCTTGTAGATGAAGGAAATCATTACCTTAGTGCATGCATGTATATTGGCATAATTTTTAGCATACCTTTTTTGGGGGCACCTGACATCTGGGGAAAGAAAAACTGAAGAAAGTGGCGTTGGCTGCATCTTTTATACCCGTGGCGCACTGACGTCAGGGAAGAGGCGACAGCAACCGACGCTGGACCAAGACTTTGGAATTCAGGCCGACTGCGGGTAGCCTGCCAGCAGGATAACCCAAGAGTAATGACTGCAACAGTGAATACACTCGAACATATACATTTATGGTAGGTACACAACTGTACTTTCTCTGCACTTCCCTTTGGCTTATCTACTGTGCCCAGGGTATTCACAAAGTGCCTAGCTCCTGTCATTGCATTTTGCAGGCAAAGAAATATTCAAATATACCCATACCTGGACAATTGTCTAATTCAGGCAGAAAGCCAGGACATGCTACTAAAACATCTGGCATTTGTAAAGAAACTTCTAACCTCACTGGAGTACGCCATAAACGAAAAGAAGTCTCATCTAGTACCCTGCCAACAGATTGTATTCCTAGGAGCAAGCTTGAACACAACTTCCCAGATGGCTTACCTCACGCCAGAGAAACGAGTTTGACAGCCTACTTCAAACTACTGGCCACAGAGACCAAGCTATCTGCAAGGAAAATCCTGCAAGCCCTGGGGTTCATGGCCTCTTGCATTCTACTAATTCCATATGCAAGACTGCGTATGAGGAGACTACAATGGTATCTAAAATGCCTATGGTGTCAACATTTTCAGGACCTGGAATCAATGATTCTTATCATTCCTTGTATAAAGACAGAGTTCCTTTGGTGGGCAGAGGCCTGCTACCACAACAAGGGGCTCCCATTCACTCTACCCCCTGCCATCCAAACCCTAACAGACGCCTCAGGCTATGCATGGGGGGCTCACTTGGCAGAGCAGTGCATTCAGGGCAAATGGAGCCAGAGTCAGATGCACCTGCATATCAATCAAAAATAAATGTTAGCTGTACAGAATTCCCTGACAGCATTCAAGGACCGCATTCTTCCAGGACAATTATTGGTAAAGACAGACAACACCACTGTTATGTGGTAGATAAACAAGCAGGGGGGAGCCCATGGTTTTGTGGAACACAGCCTTGAGCTACCAAGTGCACCTACAAGCTCAATTCCTGCCAGGCAAGCTAAATTCACTGGCAGATGACCTAAGCAGAAATCTCATGGACCCACATGAGCGGAAACTGTAACCAAAGGTATTCAACCTTTTGAGAAACAAATGGGGGAATCCAGAGATAAACCTGTTTGCCTCCCCTCAGAACTACCAATTGGACAAATTCTGCACAAGGACTTTCCACAGTCAAGCTTGGAAAATGGATGCTCTGTCCTTCACCTGGGAAAGCCTCTCAGTTTATGCCTTTCCACCTCTGCCTCTCCTCTCGAAAGTTCTGCTAAAGATCAAGCAGGACAAACCAAGGACAATACTGATTGCACCAGACTGGACATGCCAGCACTGGTACCCCCTCTTGCGCAGTATCTCACTGCTGGTACCATGGCACCCGCCTCAGACCCCTTCCCTGCTGTCCCAGCAGGAGGGCCAGATTCTGCACCCTTGGCTTCAAACCCTGAACCTTGCAGCCTGGCTAATTCCTTGAGCTCTCCAATAGCATCCCTCAGTAAGCAGGTGCTAGATGTCATTCTGGAGGCAAGGAGGCCTCGTACTAGAAAATCCTATGCTGAAAAGTGGAAAAGATACTGTTCCTGGAGCCAGACTCAGGGGATAGGCACAACGGTGCCCAGCTTACCGCATATTCTTCGGTACTTAACAGAGATGCTCCACAAGGGCCTTTACTTCTCGTCAATTAAAATTCATGCCTCTGCCATTTCAGTACATTATAATACTGAATAACCCCTCTTCTCTCACCCCCTGCTAAAGCAATTCCTCAGAGGGGCCAAAAATTTAAGACCACTCAGGAGAGCCCCATTCCAGCTTGGGACCTTAACTTTGTATTGGAAAAGCTCACTCTGCCTCCTTTTAAGTCAGCTGAAACTGCAGAGTTGAAATTCCTTTCTTGGAAAATAGCCTTCCTTCTAGCTATCACTTCAGCAAGAAGAGTGTCTAAATTACAGGCCCTCATGGCAGTGGAGCCCTTCATCATCTTCCATGCAGACAGGGTGTCCCTCAGGACCAATCCTTCCTTTATGCCCAAGGTGGTGTCTAGTGTGGCCCTTAATTAGTCCATTCATTTGCCTACTTTTTTCCCTAATCCACAGAACAAAGGAGAACGAATACTGCAGTCTCTGAACGTGCAGAGACAACTTAGATTTTTTTTGGACAGGACTAAGCCTCTCAGAAAATCTGAACAGCTGCTAGCTGGCTTTGCTGCAGGGGCAGAGGGGAAGGCCATTTCAAAGCAAATCATTTCTAAGTGGATAGGCCTTTACATTCATTTCTGCTATAAGCACCATGGAAAACCTACCCCACAGGGGATAAGATCACATTCCACCAGGGCTACATCTACCTCTACAGCCTTTCTCAGAGGTGACCCTACCAGGGACATCCTAGAAGCTGCTACCTGGAGCTCTGTACATACCTTCACCAAGCATTACCACTTGCCTATTGTTTCTAAACTCAGAGCTGGTTTTGCCACTGCAGTCTTGCAGGGCTTAATAGCTGGTCGTAATGCTCTCCAACTTCCTCCTCCCTTTCTTAGCTTTGGGAATCAACCCAAATGTAATGACTGCAACAGTGAAACACGAAGAACATAATACAGTTGTGTACACTTACCATAAATGTAGATGTTTGAGTGTATTCACTGTTGCAGTCCTGGTTACCCTCCCTCCAGCCCCTGACTTCTCTTGGCTATACCTTTCTTCTTGTTTAGTGTATTTAAGCTTTCTGGTGTGTTTGCTTTTTGTTGGAGGTGTAACATAACATATAATTGCTTCCCATTAGGGGGGCACCTGACATCTGGGGCAAGAAAAACTGATGTAATGGTGTTGGCTGCATGTTTTATACCCCTGATGACCTGACGTCATGGAAGAGGAGACAGCAACAGACGCAGGACCCAAGACTTTGTTAAATAGGCCGACTGAGGGCTACTGCAAGCAGATAACCCAAATGTAATGACTGCAACAGTGAATACACTCGAATATCTATATTTATGGTAAGTGTACACAACTGTACTTTTCCCATTTCCGTTTGGGTCAGCAGGCAGGAACAGAAAAAAATGCATTTGGTTTGCATTTTGTAATAAAGTTATGTTTAAATTATTTTTCATCTAAGTGGTTTCTTTTTACTTTTTGAACTGAAAAGGTTGAGAAATTAATCCTGTCACTTGATGGTTTACTGAAATCACTGAGTGCAGCTGGAGCTTCAGACCTCACTTCCTATGGAGGGAGTGGGCGGTTAGTTTCGGTTCCACTCAAGAAAGAATGGGAAGTAACCCTTTGCCATAAGAGTTCATCTTCAGTTAGTGCCAAATTAGAAGTAAGACTGCTTCATAGATTCCTGTTCTTCCATTATTTTCTACATTTTCTCCCACATGTTGCTAAAAAGCTTTCATCATTTTGCATATATGGAAGCCTGTAGTAGTATTTTCCCAGCTGTAGGAAAGCCTGTAGTATTTCATCTGGAAGATGAAGATTAATTAGCAGTAATGTTATTGCAAGCAGTTTAATTTGTGGTGGGATTGTTACTAATTTAGTATGGGTTCCTTTTCAACATCAGTGTTTGATGTTTTTCCCTTTTTATTAATTTCTGTAGTATTATTCTCCAGTATGAAGGCTTTTTATCTGCTATATCTGCATGTTTGACTTTACTGCAGTAGATTGCTGTTAATAAGGATTGAAAATGAATTATGAGTTGTTTTCCCGTCTTTTTCCCCATAATTGGGTAATTTGTTAGTTGTATGTGATACATACGTACACTTTTTTTGTAACTGTTGATATGTAATTTATAAATTCCTGTGGTTTATTTTTAAATATAGTGTCTTTGATTACTTCAGTTTCTTTTCGATGATGCAATTCCATTTAATTTTCTCTACCCTGACAGCCCGGCCTCAAAGTTTATCACCTCTGTGTCTGTTGTCAGCAATATAATGGACACAACACTGCTGCCACGTGCCCTCTTCCTTCTGAGATCAGGCTTTCATCCCTTTATTGTACTGATTTCACTGCTTTAAACCTAATGTAGCTAGAATGATTACTGAATTGTGGGCAGGCTTCTAGTACCATGCCAAGTAGTCATATGTGATCACGTGACTCTGAACTGTAAGAACAGACACTTTCCAGCAGGAAGAGAGCTAGAAGTCCCTTACAAAGGGCCTTTTTTCTGGCTAGCATGTTTTGCCTGAAGTTCAGGGTTACTGTTACTGGACTAATGATTTCTCTTGGTTACACTCATAAAATCAATTTTTTTTTAGTTTAATTATTGCCCATACACAAATGTTTCATTGAGTCATTAAAAGTATGTCATGACTGGTCAGCTGAATAGCTTACTCAGGGTCTCCAGAGAATGAAGTAATCAAAATGGTATACAGTTTGTGAATGATCTGTGATCCTTAAGCTGGGAGTAATACATTTGCATTTTTAAAAATGTTTCACTTTTGTCTAAGTTTCTGGCAGTATCGTTTGATTAGCTGTGATTTAACTTGACTGCTTGACTCTTGTTTTCGTGTCTTCTAAATTCAGTAAGCTTATGTAATTTCTTGTGGCATCTGGATTTGATCCTGTCAGTGTAATGCGGACAGAATTGACAAGTGGTATACTGTGATGATAGTGCAGTTGCTTAGAAGCAAGAATCCACAGATATCTGAATAGCCATGTGCTTTTTTTCCTTTGCAGGATGACGTAAAATTGAAAAGAGCTGGGAAGCTAAATGAAAAATGAGCTTAACAGCTTGGTTTTTAGTTAGCAGTGGAGGCACTCGCCATCGGCTGCCACGTGAGATGATTTTTGTTGGAAGAGATGACTGTGAGCTGATGTTGCAGGTAATTGCATCAGTTATCTTGCTGCTTTGTTGAAATCATAATTTTAGGAAGCAAAAAGTAGTTCACATCCAAGGAGGGATATACTGCAGATTTAAGACTGTGGAAGATGAAGACTATTCATGTGTTGCTAGTTGCTTTACTGTTTAGTAAGAGATTCGGTAATGATTAGCATTGAAGGACATTGCTTTATTATGAAAATGTTTAATTGCTTTTGTAAATTTTTTTTTATTTTTAACTACTGTACATATTCTCCTGGCTGAATGAACTCTCTCGCATGCTGAAGATCAGGCAACTTTCAGTACTACACTAGCATAAAATACGCGTAACAGCCAAGCTGCATCTTTATATATTTAGTAATATATAGTGTTCCAAATTAATGTAATTTGTGTTATTAATCTGGATTTCCATTGTTAGGCAGTTTACATAAACCTGAAGCTGGAATCCATTTCTTAAAGATGAACCATGGAACTTGGAAGTTAAGAATTTTCTTTGAAAATGAACCACCAGCCTGATGTACCGATAGTTAATGCCAGTTTGTCATGCACTAGTAATGCATTTTTACCCAGAATAACAAAGCATTTGCAATGAGACAACTTAGGCATAGATATTCTTTACGAAACTTAAGATGTGCAATGCCTGGACACATATATACTGGTCCTTCCTTTTCCACCTACCCCTTGACAATGCTGTACTTAAATTCAATCACATTCTTCTAGATATTCTTAACTCCATTGCTCCCCTTAGGAAAGTCGGAGTAAAATCTCTCTTTGTACCTTGGCTCTCTCAAACTACTCGCAGTTTAATGCACAAGAAGGACAATGCTTGGAAAATCTGGTAAAGGACTAAATCCCCTCCAAAACTACAAAGAACTCTGTAACCTCACAAAAAAAATGTAAAAAAGATAAGAAAAACTTCTACCTTAAGCCTCACACTAATCATCACAGCAATCCTAAAACTTTCTAGAACACCATTTAATACAATCCTACATCCTGGTAGCCCCAGTATACCTAACCCTTGCCCTAACTCTCCTATCGAAACGGCCACAATTCTTGACTCTTACTTTTTCAACTCCATTAGCAAACTACCCCACAACAATCTCACTTCCAACCTCTCTATTCCTCCCGGACGTAAAAAACACCTTCTCACTCAGACCTGTTCCCACTGCTTACTTAAGATCTCTTCTTAAACTAAAGTCATGCTGTCCCTCAGTTGATAATTTACCACCACTCTTCCTAAAGCTTGCCACCAGCTCAATAGCCTTCCCTGTTTCCATCCTGATTGACTGATCCATTCAAGAATCTACTGTCCGCACTATCTGGAAACAATTCTATACTGTATCATTCCACAAGGGAGGACTGTTCTCTGACCTCTGTAACTACAGGCCCATAGCCATCCTGTCCCCCTCCCAAAATTACTTGAAAAATGTAGACATAAGCAGCTCCTTGATTATCTTCTAAAGGAAATTCTGCTCACTGCTAGCCAACATGGCTTTAGCCCTAACCATAGCACGACTACCTCTCTAATTTCCTTCACATAAACTATCTCTCTAGCCAGAGAAAACAATGAACTTGTTTATTGTTTATTTTTAGACCTCTCCAAAGCCTTCTACACTGTCTGTCACCGTAAACGTCTTACCAAGTTGTCTGATCTTTGTCTAACAGCAGTCCGTCAAATAACTCTTCTCCTTCTCTCCCTTCCTCCCTGTCAGTACAGGAGTACCTCAAGGCTCTATTCTCGGACCACTGCTATTTAACATCTTCACTGTCTGCACACTTTCTTCTCTCACTCCTCTCTCTACAGATGATTCAACTACCATCTCCACCTCCGACAGTCTCTCTCACCTCCACACTCTAACTCAAAACTTTTTCAGTTGTGTTAAAATTTGGTTAACTGACAATCAATTCATTCTTAATCCCAAGAAGAGAAAACTTCTCTTGCTCCTCCCAAAATTTCTTATCATAAAACTTCCTTTACCATCACATCGCTTAACAACACAGTTATTGATGTCGAAACACATACAGACTCCTGGATGCTATCCCTGACGATCAACTAAAATTTGATCTACACATCAATAACTGAATAGAAAAGACTTGGCAAAAACTGAGCTTGCTCTATCGAAACAAAAAAATTCCTCACTAAGGACTCTAGACTCTCTCGCCTATGCCTACCATCTCCCCAGTCTACTCTATGGGTCTCCAATCTTAACTAACCTGCAGTCCTCTGTAAAGTCTAAGCTAGAACTCACTTATAACAAAGTCACTAGATTCGCTACAAACCAACCACAACACCCACCACTGCCTTTCTCTCAAATCTCTAAGCTGGCTTGAATTCCCCCACCAGCTCCTACTACCTCAGCTGCTCCTTATTCACTCTGTCCTCAACAAACCTACCTCCTGCCCTGCCATCTCATCCCTCATTTCCCTATATTCTCCTAATCGCTCTCTCAGAAGCTCTGACCAGATCCTCTTGGAAATCTATAATCCCAAAAGAACAATAGCCCATCATCCTATGTAGCTACTCTTTTGCCTTAGCTTGGAATAAACTCTCTCTGTCCATCAGAACGATTTCCAATACTCATAACTTCAAAAAAGCTTTAAAAGAAAATCTACTAAACTTATGGATCTGCTCTTACTAAAGCCCAATCTAACTCTCCAATTCTTGGACTTTTTAACTCACTCAGCCATCCATGGTATACTATCCCAAGAATTTTTAGCATACCGCAACATGCTATTCTGATGTCCATTCTATGCTGTCTATGTACTGCACTCATCTTCTCTACATAGCTGTATTTTTTGAATGCCAAACTATTTTACTCCTGAGCTTTCTGACCTGTTCTACCTTGTACTACATCTGGAGATCTATATGTGACTGTAACAACTATCACTGATTCCTTGGATCATTTACTTCTCTGCCTGCTGAATTATTGAATGTACGTGTTGTATTTGAGATTTTTATTTGGTATCTACAGTTAGCTCTGTACCTGAGTATTCATTTGTATTTGAAACTTTTCTGTACTTATTGTTTTACAGTGCATTGCTTAGTGATCTGTGTGGAGCTTTTCTCTAGGGACCTTCGCTGAAAATGGGCTCATGCTCAGTCAGATATAGCCGGTTAACAAATGTCAAATAAATACTCAATTGTATTTATTACTGCTGGTGTAACTCATTCTAAGCCTTTTAGTTTAAGCACTTGGGCTTCAGACCAGTTGTTTTACATTAAGAAGGTTTGTGGTCTGCACTGTAGTGGCAGAACAGGTAGCTTACATCCTTCTAAGTTGGGAACTGCTGATTGAGGGCTCAGTGTCTGTTATTCTGAAAGTGTATTAATTGTGGTTTAAGCACTTGGGCTTCAGGCCAGTTATTTTACATTAAGAGGGTTTGTGGTCTGCACTCTTGTGGGAGGAGAGGCTGGACTCTGCACTTCTGAGCTGGGAATTTCTGGTTAAAGGCTTATAGTGCCTGCATATTTGAACTGCTTCTTACTGAAATTGGTACACCTTGTTTGCTGTAGCATAGACTAGATCCAGGCCTGCTGAATCTAGCTTTGTTTGTATGCTTGTTGTTTGTTTGCTTGTTATTTCCCTGAAACACTAATTCCACCTAAAACGCGGCTTTTCAGCGCTTCTGTGGATCCATAGTGATATCTGCATTGCATACTGTACTTATTTCCTTGTTTCACTTGAAAGAAAGTTACTGTTTGTCATTTTTGCATTTAAGTTACCTGTAACACATTGCATTTAAGTTACCTGGCACTTGCTCACTAAGTCAGCACTAAGAAATTAAAAGCACTACACCCTCACAAACTCCCCTTGGGTACCTTGTTCCCCATTGGCCCATTTTTTCAATTATAAAGGAATTCCCAATACTATTCTAGCATGTCCAAAGGTCAGTTGTCAATCTCCTCTCCGGTCCAGCTGGTGAATCTGGGAATCTTGAGGCAATGTTACAACTGCCTCATGTACACAGACAACCCTCTCCTCCTCCCACCAAATTCCAACACATGTGAGAGATGCAACCATATAGCCAAACTGGAGGCTAAGCTCTCTCAACTCAGTACTGGCGTAACCAGTCAGGATGAGAAGGAAACCACACTCACTACAATTCCAGTCTCACATAGACCTACCACGACAGCAAACCAAACACATAAACACACAAAAACATACTCGGAGGCTCCAAATAAAAATCTGCCTAAGCAGCAGAGACCTCCAAAGCAGACACCCAAGCAACCGCTACCCCAAAACAAAACACATGCAACACATAGCTCACAAAGCCAGTGTGCCGAGCAGTCACAGCCTTTAAGGCTAAACAACACACCTGATACACTTGTAATAGGTGGCTCTATCGTCAGGCACACTGATGTCCCGCTCACCAGGCTGAACAAGGAGAAGGTCACGGTGAGCTGCCTGTCGGGCGCTAGGATCCGCCTCATAACACAAGCACTCAGGTCACTCCAAGGCAAGTACAAATATGACTCAGTCATTGTTCATGCTGGTGTGAATGACCTGAGACGTACCTCCCTGGACTACATGAAAAGAGACCTAGAGGAGCTCTCTGAGCATGTAGCCCAGGCCGGTATGACCCTGACCTTGAGTAGCATCTTACCCTCACCAAGAATGATGCCACAATATGAAGACAAGATGATCAATTTCAACAATTGGCTTAAGTATTGGTGTCATTCAAAGGGGATCCAATGCCTGTCAGCCTGGGATGACATGCTCGACAAACCACGATGCTTCGCTAGGGCGGCTTGCACCTGTCACCCCTGGGCTTTCGGATATTGGCAAAGGCTCTTGCTACCCCATAGTGCCTTTTTAGGCAAGGCTCAAAAGACAAACCCACCTCCATAGGTATCACAAGGGATAAGAAACTAAGAGTAATGCTACTCAACACCAGAAGTCTAAACCTCAAGATGCACGCACGAAACTCTCCTTAGCATGGAGAACATCGATATCTGTGCAGTAACAGAAACCTGGTTCAAGGCTCCTGAGAGCACCACAGCACTACCAGGTTATACCTCATACCATGACTTTTGGCCCGAAAACTTGGACCGAACCACAAAAGGAGGGGAGTATCAATATTCGTCAAAGATACCCACACCTCCAGGTTGGTGGCACAGCACGAAGCATCAGAGACTATCCATGTGCAACTAACAGTGGGTAAAACTGCCTTCCAGTTTATAGCCTGCTACAGACCACCCTCCCAAACCCAGGAACCCCACTCGGCCTTCCTGAGAACACTGGAAAATATGAAGGTCTCTCCAAACACCATTATATTGGGCGACTTCAACTACCCAAACATAGACTGGGAACATTACTCTAGCTCCAACACCCTAGCCCAAAGGTTCCTAGAATTTATAAACTCAAATGCTATGGAACAACTTGTTACCACTCCCACAAGAGGGGAAAACATACTGGACCTGATCATCACCAACATGGGGACTCTATGCTCCAGACCACAAAGAAGTGTATCCCTCACTGGTAAGATCAGACCATAAACTAATCTCACTAGATATTCACATCCCGACCCCACCCCCTGCCCAGAAAACCACAGTGAAAAACTTCTCTAAAGCAAATTTCACACTCCTCAAAACCGAGGTGGAATCCTTCAAGCCCCCGGGCCTATGGAAAATACGTCCCAGACTGCAGAATCCTTTATAAACACATTCTGTGAACACCTTCAGGAATGCATGGATCATGCAATCCCAAATAAAACCAAGACCCAATCCTCCAAAGGCAGACGTCCTGTCTGGTGGACCCCAGCCATAAACAAACTATACAATAGAAGGAGGAAGCTACTACATGATAGAGCAAAATCCCAAAAAGGGAAGGCATCTCTGATCAGTATTAGCAAAAAACTACGGGCACTCATAAAATCGTCTAAGGCCAGCTTCGAGAGAAAAATTGCACAGGACACTAAGGATAATCACAAGGCTTTCTTTAGTTATGTTAGGAACCTGGGTGGGAATTCCCAGATATGCTCAGAATTGGTCCAAAATGACAAAAGATACACCGAACCCACAGACATTGCCAACATCCTAGCTGACAGGTTCAGCGCAAACTCCCCTCCCCACCAAAAGGGCAAATATCTATCCCAGCAGAGTGCTGCCCCCCCCTGACATCTCAGATTCTCAGGTAAGAGCCGCCCTCTCCAAAGCAAAAAACACAGCATCAATGGGACCAGACGGTGTCCCAGGCTGCGTCCTACATGAACTCCAAGAAGAGCTAAACCCAAACATAAAACTACTGTTCAATCTCAGCCTTACTACAGGATATGTACCCAAAGAGTGGCGTACAGCAACAATGGTCCTTCTCCATAAAGTGGTGCCTCAACGGATCCTGGAAACTATCGCCCCATAAGCCTGACTAGCTTGGTCTGCAAAGCTATGGAAAAGATCATCATGGACCTCATAAATAAAGATATTGGGGACCTACAGACACTGGATCCTACCCATTTCAGCTTTAAGGGCAGATCCTGCCTCTTAAACCTGGTTGATTTCTTTGAAACGGTCACCAAGGCCGTTGCCGAGGGGAAGGTGGTCCACAAAGCCTACCTGGACCTCGCAAAAGCCTTCGATACAATACCCCACTCGGGCATTATAGATGAGCTCACCAGCTTAAATATAAACCCCTATGTCACTAGATGGGTTGCAAACTGGCTCAAGGACAGAACCCACATGCTTAGAATTGCTAGAGCCATGTCAGTCTCCAAACCAGTTACAAGTGGCATCCCACAAGGCTCAGTCCTGGGACCTCTCTTGTTCGGTATATATTTCTCGGAGGTACAGGCCAACACGGAAGGACTGTGGCTGACCAAGTTCGCAGATGACTGCAAACTGGGCGCCAACTGGGCGCCATAATAGACTGTCCAGCCGACACAAGCATCCTCCAAAAGGGCCTCATAGAAACAGACAACTGGTGCCAGAGCCATGGCCTCAAGCTAAACGCCAAAAAGTGTATAGTCATCCCCTTTGGCAAAAACAAAGTGCCCACAAATTACCACATAGGTGGTAATCCATTAAGTACAGAAGAAGTAATTAGGGACCTGGGGACTCAAGTTGATAGCAATCTCTCATTTGACAACCACGTGGCCACAGTGGTTAGAAAAACATTTTATATAGCCCACCTAATCATGAAGGGATTCACATCTAGATCAGGGGAGGTCATTGTGCCTCTTTATTCATCCCTCATCAGGCCCATAATTGAGTACAGTGCCCCTTTTGGGATGTACCTTACCAGACACCTGCAGCAACTGGAAAGACCCCAAAAGTACCTCACCAAGAGGATCAAAGGGCTCAAACAGATGCCAAATGCTGCCCGGTTAAAGAAACTCCAGCTCTACCCAGTGGCATACCGCCTGCTCAGAGGCGATCTGTGCCTGACTTATAAAGCCATGTCCAACCCGGAATTAATGGACATGCTGCACCTCAGAAAATCCAAATCCCATCGAGCTACGCTCGAGACTTGAACCTCAGCACTGAAATAAATAGGACATGCTGGAGCGACAGATTCATAACCCAGAGGCTCCCTTCACTCTGGAATAAAATCCCAGTCCAGGTTAGGCAGAGTCCCTCATTGACTCTCTTCAAGAGGAATCTTGATGAGTGGATGGGAGATCGTAGGTTTACCCCAGGTATCACTTCTGTGTCACTGTTAGACAGAGGCACAGTATACTAACCTCGAAAAAGGGCATAGCAAAATTAATTAAAAATGGGTGGCGAAAGCCAAACACACTCTGGCTAGACTTATAAATGCCCTAGGGCAGATAGCCTAGTATGAACCTATGAACCTATAAATAATGTGTGTGTGTGTGTGTGTGTGTGTGTGTGTGTGTGTGTGTGTGTGTGTGTCTGTCTGTCTGTGTACAGTCAATCATAATCATCTCAACTGACTTTTCAAGCAAAGATTCTTCCACTCCTTGCCCCATATAAGGATAATGCCAGTCTTATGCTATAGCTTCATTCATGCCCCAGGTACTGTACACCTGCTTCATTTCTTCCTTTCGCTTTGGAACAATTAGTTGATTGCATTTCCCTTTTATGAATGAGATTGGTGGTTGTTTTTTCTTTTATTTTTGACAAGTATTTTAAAATTTACTACTATTTTCATCTTGTTGAGAAAACAGTGGTTGAGTTTGAGTAGTTGGGGAGAGATTTGTTATGTTATGAATTCCCCAGTGAATTCAGTTAGTGGGTATGCTTGTGGATGACAATATTTTTTTTTGCCTTCAGGCAGTTTGTGATGCCGATAATTATGATTGACAAAGCCATAAAGATAAAGGAACAATGTTTTGGAAACCATCCTTTACAGCAGAAGTTGCAGCAGTTATCTAAAGAAAGACATTTGGCAGAGGTAGCGAACCCAAGAAAATAGCCTGTTTCAAAAATGAAATGTGTACCTGAAGACATTACCCCCCCCCCCCCCCCAAAAAAAATTTACAAAATTCAGCAGGGAAAAAAATCTGAAAATTTCATTCCTCTTCTTGTTCTCATGAAAGTATATCTTCAAAGACTTCCATTAAAGACATGAAGGCATTGCTTTATCAGAAAAAGTGAAAAGCAACAGTCAACTTTTTCAGTGACAAGAAAGCAAAACAATTTGTGTTCCTTTCATGAAGGTCCTTGGGAGGACGGCAGCTCCAAAGGAAACTGTTACTTTAGGTAGTTTTATCCGATCCGATCTGATAAATATTTTCATGAGAGAGAGAAATCCCAGTAAAGTACAACTTTTTGGCCTTCTTAGGACTCCTAATTAGCTTCACAGAGATATCATTTGGGTGTTCTGCAGGTAATGGTATAGACCTAAGCACTGGTAGTTCAGTGAACCATGCGCCACTAAAGGTTATCCTGTGAAAAATTTATTGCAGCATTTTTATATGTACCTTCTTATACACTTTCAACTGTTTTCTCTTAAAAACTGGACGCATCTTTGTTTTTCAGTGTCTTCTCTGGCGCCTCAAAGGTTTTTATGGTACACATACATACATGCTTAAGATTCAGGATGTCATATTAGCTTGATCTTTTTTCATTGTTTTAAATTTCTTATCACCCTTCCAAGAGCTTATTAAATCCATACTTTTGCCTTCCATAATAGAGCTTGGAGCTTTTTCCAGTTTTCAATTACCCTGATGAAGATATGTCACCCTTAGACGTGGATTTTGATTTTAATGACAAACTCTCTTTATCTACCACCTCCCACCACCCCACCCCCATCAGGTGTCATAATTGAGAAGACTGTTAATTTGATGACATTTTTGGGTGGGGGAAGCTAAATACTATCCTCACAAAAAAAAAAAAAAAAAAAAAAAATGGCTGTCAGTATCTTATGAATGCAGAAGGGCAATAACCTTAGACCAGTACCTCATATTTTCATAACGTTACAATACTCACAGTTAAAAAGGCTCCAGACTCACAGTGCAATCTAGGAAAGGTATATGTATTGTGCGAGGCTTCATTGGATAGATATGACCTTTGTGAATTCTAAGGGCTTTTGCAGCTAAAGATGTTCTTCATTTAATCACTATTGCAGTAGCCATTACGTATGGGGCCTATCATGCCAAGTGTACTGTACATCTGGCCAGTCTACAAAGCTTCTAGCTCCTTTCTTGTGTACCATATGTGTGCCCTTAGCACAAAAGTATGTGGTGGTCTTGAGAGGTGGACAGAAGTGCCAAAACTCATAACTTTCTTGCAGTTAATACGCTTGTAAAGACTTTTGTAGCTTTGTAGTAGCAACGATTGGCTTGAGCTACACAGACATCAAGCAAGCAAGTACGTCACTGTGGACCCTTCATTCTTGCTAGAGATTTTTCAACAAACTCTGTTATGTCTGTTAGAAAGGGTAAATGTTTTTGTGGTAGACACATTCCCTGTAAAGATGCACACATTCTAGATTTTATTTAAAACTCTGGAAGAGCACAACATCTGGTCATGTCGGACCTGTCTATCTTTTACACCTAAAATTCCCTCAAAAATGTCCTTATAAATAAATGCCTGAGAAAGTTAGTGTGAATGATCATGTAGTCCAATTCTGCAGCAGTTGACCCCCCCTACCTCATCCCAAGAAGAGAAAGAAGTTAATGACCCCCTCATACTCATCCCAAGAAGAAAAAGAAGTTAAGGGAGGTGAGTAACAGATTCTGGACGTACACCTCTCGAGTGGTCTGAGATTGAAAATTCTGCAGAGGCTCTTCTACACCTGTCAGACCATCTGTCTGCTTCTTTTGGGCTCTGTAGCATGTTCCCTTGTTTACCTGATGGAACCATCTGGGAAGGAAGAATCATGCTTCATTTTGTCTGAGTATGAGGAAGGCATACATTAAGTACTGTTAAGGAAAGATGTTTGCAGGTTGCTCATGGCATTCCAGCTTGTGGATTCTTCACCTAAGACCACATACTTTAAGACTCCAAAGAAATACATCCAGAAGACATGGTACCTGTCTCTTCCTCTTTCCACTCATAAAGGGTCTAAGAATGATTGATTTAATTTTGCACAGGGCTTATTTAAAGCCATCCAGACCCTTAAGCCATACATGTTCTTCGTGTTTCACTGTTGCAATCATCACATTTGGGTTATCTGCTTGCAGTAGCCCTCAGTCAGCCTGATTATCAAAGTCTTGGGTCCTGTGTCGGTTGCTGTCTCATCTTCCATGACGTCAGGTCGTCAGGGGTATAAAGCATGCAGCCGACACCATTACATCAGTCTTTCTTGCTGTGTGGTGCCCAAAGCAGAAGCAGTTTGCAAGTGCCGGTCGGCCGACTCCTGAAAATTTTGTTTTCGAGTTTCAGAACCGAAGTCTTCAACTAAAGCTAAGTACCCCATTGGGGAAACTTTTTCTTGCTGTAAACCGATGTCAGTAAAAGTCAATAATTGTATTTCTTGTGGAAAGCAAATATCTCATAAAGATTTTCATTCGTACTGTATTCCTTGCCTAGGCCCTGACCATGACGTACCTCGCTGTCGGTTTTGTGCCTTATTTAAACCATGAACTATTCGTTGTCTGTATATTTTCGCTTCTAAATATTTATTTTGGTACTCGGTTCAATTATCCAGATATGTCTTCGGTAAGCCACCCGACTACCGACATTCTGAAAAAATGCAAAGGTAGACAGAGACAGGCCACCTAGGTCCAAAGCTGCCGACAGTGTTTCTCCTAAGCTAGTTGCCAGTTCACCGGTACTCAGTGACGTGCTTTTGCAGCCCCCAATACCCGCTACTTCAGATTTGCAGGCCTCTACTCAGACCCATTCGGAGTCCGGTATGCTGCAAGATGCTTCAGCTGTGGAACCTACATATGTCTCTACCTTGGATGGGTCCGGAGCCACTGTGCAGGCACCAGCTTCTGAGGGTGTATTCAGGCCTACTGACTTGCATATTAAACCAACGCCATCTTCTTCTTCTTCGACGCCTAAAACTCGAACCATGCCTAGGAAACCGACCCCCAGACCACATGGTCAGGCCTCTATGTCTAAAAAACAAATGATAAGAATGGCTGAAGACCTTATTACTTTAATCAGGGGAAGCCAACCTTCCCCCACTAAGAGACCTAGGACTGAATTTGCTTATGATACTTCTGACCAGGATTCTGAAATTTCTGTCTCCTCTGATGACCAGGATTTACCCTTATCTACCTATTAGGATTCTGATGCAGAGGCTTTATTCCCTCTGCTTCTTCCCCAGAGGATTTTTCTTTTGATGAAACCTTGCATACTTTTTGGGAGCATTTTCACTGGGAAAGCCAGGATTACTTTGATTCTAAAAAGAGGCTTAGAGATTTCTTACTCCTGCCCCAACACAGGCCTTTAGCTATTCCTCCTGTGCTGGACATTGTTGACAATGCCTTTTCGGAATCTAGCTTGGCCCCTGACTCTTTACCTCCTGCTCCTAGAAAACCTGATAGATATTACAGGGTTCCTGATTCTCACAAGTTCCTTTTTAAAAATCCTACTGCGGATCCTGAGACCATTTCACAGGGACCCAAGGGCATTAAGGCTACTACTGCCAAAAATCCTATCCCCTCTGATAGAGATTCCAGGGCCATGGATAGATGGGATAAGAAGGTATACACCTCTGCAACCTTGGCCATCAGGGCCTCAAATTGCCAGTTTCATACGTTAAAGTATCAATAGCATATTATTGGATTGCTTAAACAGAAAATGATGTTGATTCCTGATTGTGCTGAAAATAAGGATTTACAGGATTTAATGCATTCTGCCCAACAGGTTGGAAAACGTACTTTGCAATGTGGCTTTGATTCACTAGAGGCATCTTGCAGGGCTGCTGTCACCGGGAGTGTACTTAGAAGGCATGCTTGGCTTAAGGAGCAATCTTTGCCAGATCATGTTAAAACTAAATTGCTGGATGATTCCTTAAATCAGGACTGCCTGTTTGGCAACAAAGCAGAAGAAGTTCTTAAAAAGATGGAGGAAAAAGCTAAATCTATGCAAACTGTTAAAAGATTTCTTACAAGTGCAGCCTCCAAGATTTAGTAGACATTGGCCCTCAAAAAAATTGGTCCTTTCCTGCCTCTTCCAGGCCTTCTCAGTTCAAACCCAGACCAGCAGAACACCCAGGCTTCAGTCCCAGGGTATGCACAGTACTAAGCAGTGGAGGGCTCCAACTTCCAAGTCAGGGAGTAGTAAGACTCCCCCCTATGGTAAGCTGTCTCAATGACTTAACTTTAAAACTTCCAAGCACTTCTTAACTGACTACTCCTTTAGGGGGAAAGATTGCTCTGCAAACAAAAAACTGAGAACTCATTACCCAGGACAAATGGGTTTTAAAGCATAGTTTCCCAAGGATACAGATTTCACTTCCACATGTTGCCAACCCCAAACGGTTGGCCAGATCTACCCCCCAAATCAGTGGGCAGAGGCTCAAAAGCAAGTACTCTCTCTCTTAAGATTAAAGGCTATTCAGACTGTACCAGAAGAGGAAAAGGGACAAGGTTTCTACTCAAGACTTTTCCTGGTACCCAGAAAAGACAACTCATGGCGTTCTTATCCTGGACCTTTCTATCCTAAACACCTTTTTGGTGATTCCAAAATTCAAGATGCTAACTCTTCGCCAGTTGCTTCCCATGCTAGGCAAAGATGCCTGGTTGGCAACACTGGATTTAAAGGAAACCTACCTGCACATCCCAATCAGGGAATCTTGCAGAAAATACCTATGCTTCAAAGCAGGCTGCATGCGCTATCAGTTCTCTGCACTGCCCTTTGGCTTATCTACTGCGCTCAGGGTATTCACAAAGTGCCTAGCTCCAGTCATTGCATTTTACAGGCAAAGAAATATTCAGATATACCCATACCTGGACGATTGTTTAATTCAGGCAGAAAGCCAGGACGTACTTCTGAATCATGTGGCATTTGTACAAAAGTTGTTAACTTGTCTGGGGTACACCATAAACGAAAATAAATCACATCTGGTACCCTGTTAACAAATTATATTCCTGGGAGCAAGCTTGAACACAACTTCCCAGATAGCTTTCCTCACGCCATAGAAACAAATTCATTTGACAACTTACTTCAAACTAGACGCTAGAAAAATCCTGCTATATCTGTAAGGCAAGTACTGCAAGCCTTGGGGTTAATGGCCTCGTGCATTCTACTAATTCCATATGCAAGACTGCATATGAGGAAACTACAATGGTACCTAAAAAGCCTATGGTGTCAACATTCTCAGAATCTAGAAGCAATGATTCCTATCATACCTTGCCTACGGTTAGAATTCCTTTGGTGGGCAGAGGCCTGCCACCAAAACAAGGGACTACCATTCACTCTACCCCCTGCCGCCCAAACCCTAGCAACAAACTCATCAGACTATGCATGGGGGGCTCACCTGGCAGGGAAGTGCATTCAGGGCAAATGGAACCCAAGTCAAATGCACCTGCATGTCAGTCAAAAAGAAATGTTAGCTGTACAGAATGCTTTGACAGCCTTCAAGGACCACATTCTTCCAGGACAATTAATGGTAAAGACGGACAAACACCACTGTTATGTGGTACATAAACAAGCAGGGGGGGTACCCATTCTTACCCCCCTCTGTAGACTAGCCATGGCTCTGTGGAACACAGCCTTGAGCTACCGAGTGCATCTACAGGCTCAATTCCTGCCAGGAAAACTAAATACACTAGCAGACGAACTAAGCAGATGTCTCATGGACCCACACAAGTGGAAACTGGAACCAAAGACTTTCAACATCTTGATCAACAAATGGGGGAGCCCAGATATAGACCTGTTTGCCTCCCCCCAGAACTACCAATTGGACAAATTCTGCACAAGGACTTCCCACAAACAAGCTTGGAAAGTGGATGCTCTGTCCTTCAGCTGGAAAAACCTATCAGTTTATGCCTTTCCTCCTCTGCCTCTCCTCTCCAAAGTACTACTAAAGATCAAACAGGATAAACCAAGGATGATACTGATTGCACCAGATTGGCCACGCTATCACTGATATGCCCCCTCTTGTGCAGTGCGTCACAGCTAGCCCCATGGCACCTGCCTCAGACCCCTTCCCCACTGTCACAGCAGGAGAGACAGATTCTGCGCCTCCAGCTTCAAACCCTGAACCTGGCAGCCTGGCTAATTACCTAATCTCTCCGTTACCATCCCTCAGTAAACAAGTGTTGGATGTCATTTTGGAGGCAAGGAGGCCTAGTACTAGAAAATCTCATGCTGAAAAATGGAAAAGATTTTGTGCATGGAACCAAACTCAAGGGATGGCCACAGCTGCACCCAATTTACATCAGATTTTTCAATACTTAAATGAGATGCTTCACAAGGGCCTTTCCTTTTCCTCCAACAAAATTCACGCCTCAGCCATTTTAGCTCATTACAACACGGAACCACCCCTCTTTTCTCACCCACTGCTCAAGCAGTTCCTCAGAGAGGCCAAAAACTTAAGACCACCCAGGAGAGCCCCAACTCCAGCCTGGGACCTTAACTTTGTATTGGAAAAACTCACTCTTCCTCCTTTTGAGCCAACTGCAACTGCAGAGTTAAAATTCCATTCTTGGAAAACAACTTTCCTTTTAGCAATCACTTCAGCAAGAAGAGTATCTGAATTACAGGCCCTTATGGCAGTGGAGCCTTTCATCATCGTTCATGGGGACAGAGTGTCCCTCAGGACCAATCTCATTTCATGCCTAAGGTGGTATCCAGTGTGGCTCTTAATCAGTCCATTCATTTGCCAACCTTCTTTTCTAATCCACAGAACAAAGGGGAACGGATACTGCACTCCTTACATCTGCACAGACAACTTAGATTTTACTTGGACAGGACTAAACCTCAAAGGAAATCTGAACAACTGCTGGTGGCATTTGCTGCAGGGGCAGAGGGGAAGGCTATTTCAAAGCAAACCATTTCTAAATGGATAACCCATTGCATTCATTTCTGCTTATAAGCACCATGGAAAACCTGTCCCGCAGGGGACTAGACCCCATTCAACCAGGGCTGCATCTATCTCTGCAGCCTTTCTCAGAGGTGTCCCTACCAGAGACATCCTAGAAGTTGCTACCTGGAGTTCTGTACATACTTTCACCAAGCATTACCATTTGCCAATTTTCTCTAAATCCAGAGCTGGCTGTGCCCCTGTAGTCTTGCAGGGCCTTAGAGCTGGTCCTAATGCTATCTAAATTCCTCCTCCCATCCTTAACTTTGGGAATCTACCCAAATGTGATGACTGCAAGAGTGAAACACGAAGAACATAGTACAGTTGTGTACACTTACCATAAATGTAGATGTTCGAGTGTATTCACTGTTGCAGTCCTAGTTACCCTCCCTGCAGCCCCCTGACTTCTGTTGGCTACCTCTATTCTCCTTTACTATACTTAAAAGCTTTTGGGTGTATTTGCTTTTTTTGTTGGAGGTATAACCTTGTGTATATATATATATATATATATGTGTGTGTGTGTGTGTGTGTGTGTGTGTGTGTGTGTGTATATATATATATATATATATGTGTATGTGTGTATATATATATATGTGTGTGTGTGTGTGTGTGTGTGTGTGTGTGTGTGTGTGTGTGTGTGTGTGTGTATATATATATATATATATATATATATATATATATATATATATATATATATATGTGTGTGTGTGTGTGTGTGTGTGTGTGTGTGTGTATATATATATATATATATATATGTGTGTGTGTGTGTATATATATATATATATATATATATATATATATTTATGTGTGTATGTGTGTATATATATATATATATATATATATATATATATATATATATATATATATAGAGAGAGAGAGCAGTAGTGCTGCGGTAGCGTTGTCGCCTCACAGTAAGACGCTGACTGGTTCAACTCTCAGCTAGAGCGTCTTCTGCGTAGAGACATGCGTGAATGGGCGTACCTTCGTTGAAGGTTGTGCGTTAGGGCTGGCAACTCGGCACGTAAAAATCAACTGCCAATCATTAGCGGACGGAGTTCCGCTGTGGCGACCCCTAACCGGGAAAAGCCGAAAGACACAACAACAACATATATATATATATATATATATATATATATATATATATATATATATATGTATATATGTATATATAATTGCTTCCCATTAAGGGGGCACCTGACACCTGACATCTGGGGCAAGAAAAACTGATGTCATGGCATTGGCTGCATGCTTTATACCCCCCGACGACCTGACGTTACGGAAGATGAGACAGCAACCAACGCAGGACCCAAGACTTTGATAATCAGGCCGACTGAGGTCTACTGCAAGCTGATAACCCAAATGTGATGACTGCAACAGTGAATACACTCGAACATCTACATTTATGGTAAGTGTACACAACTGTACTTTTCCAGTCTCATTTTCTTCTACCCCAGTAAAAAGAGGACAACTGTTTTCCCTCAGAAGAAGATATTCTTTCTGAATCCGAGCAAAAAAGTTTGGTGTATTCCCTCACTAATCTCTTCCCTCGGTGCTTGTGAGTCATAATATGTGGATAATTTTTTCGCTGAGTCTCCTAATGCAGAAGTCTCCTTTGAGGATACTATGTCCAAAATGAAAGATTTGTTTAAGTGGAATGGGAAATAGGTTTCAGACTCATAACAGAGATGTTTTGAGGTCCTCAGCATGGACTCACTTAAGCTGGTAGCCATCCAGCCAGTCTTGGGTGCTTTAGAGGATGCATTAAATTTCTCCAAATTCTCAGCTTCCCAGCAACAAGAAAACCGGATAGGGTACCAGGTATACATAACTTTCCTCATCAAAACCAAACGAGAGAGAGAAACTGAGGCAAATTAATGCAAGAAGTCAAATAACTGTTTTTATCTCCTATTCTCAAGTACCAGTAAAATTATCCTCCCATTCCAGGGCCTTTCTTTCAAAAACACTTAAACCAACCAGCAAAAACTTTCAAAACAGCAGTGTACGAAAAATGGCAAGATTTTCTAAAAACAAAGGAGATGGGTCTTGGGGACCCTCCTTTCAAAGGAAAAATCTATGACCATCCCTGCCTTCTATTCACCCCGCCCTTCCTTCCTTGCAAAATAGCAGGCACTCTTTCCCTGTGTCTTCCAGTTTTTAAGTCGTTAATTAGTGACATGTGTGTGCTAAGTATCATTTGACATGCTTATGAATTTTAGTGGACCAAATTTCAAACATCAGCATGTAAACATCAAGGAGATGCTGTACCTGGTAAATTCTCTGAAAGCATTGAATCAGCTTGGGACACTTGGACCTGTGTTAGTGATAATACATACATACATACAAATGTTTCAAGCATGGACATTAAACCTCTTCTAGCTCGCCAATATGCCAAAACACTTGTTCCCATAATAAATGTCCAGGCTGTTCTTAAAAATATCTGAATTAGTACTTGCTTTAATGTAATTTGGTAGTATGTTCCAAGCATCAGCTACTCTGTCAGAGAACCAATTAGTACACTTCTCATTCCTATAGAATCTTCTACATATGTTATATGACGATTCTGTAGTACTTTTTGATAACTCCAAATATTCCCAGAGGTAGTTGTCGCTAAATGCCCTATATACGTGAATAAGACCGCCTCTTAAATATCTGTAAGAGACGCTGTACAAGTTCAGATATTTTAGTCTTTCATATTAACTTAGATTTTCACATCCATGGATGCCCTTAGTATATTTCCGCTGTACTCTTTCCAGTTTATTCATGCTTGTTTTCCTATAGGGTTTCCATATTGTTATTCCATACTCAAGGTTGGGTCTAATGTAAATAACAAACAATTACTTCATTATGTTTGATTTCCTATACTTTATAAATCTTTTTATACAACCTATATTTCTTTAACTATCATTAGCCAATTGGTTGATATGATTAGAAAAACTCATAGCTGAATCTACCCATATATCCAGGTCCTTAAATGAGTTTACAGTTTCAATCACTGTGTGCTGTATTAAATATTCACCTTTAAGTTTATGTTTCCCAAATCTCATTTGCTTAGTTTTTTATGTATTTATCAACATATTATTCTCCTGTGCCCAAATGGACAATTTAGTCAAATTATTTTTCAGACATGCCTTATCTGTAACACTTGTAATCAGTTTACACAATTTCAGGTCATCAGCATATAGACTATAGACCACCTCAGATGAAAAAGTAAGGTCTGAAAGATACAATCTAAACAAGTAAGGGCCTACAGAGCCCTGTGGGACGCATTGACTGTAACCAAGGATTTCACCTGTCCAGTTGGTGTGTGATACTAGCCATGTCCTATTTGTAAGCCATGTAGCTATCCATCTTATGAACAGTACATCAATACCGAATTGTACTAATTTATTGATCAGTGTTTTGTGCATGACCCTGTCAAATGCTGAAGTTAAATCTATGTAAATCACATCACAGCACAATTTTTCATTCATAGCTGTTATGATATTGTTATAGAACATCATGTTACAGGTGGTAATAGATCTATTTTCAACATATGCATGCTGATATATGGTTTCAAGTCCCAACCTATCCAGTTCTGACAATAACTTATCCAGTATTACCTTCTCCATTATTTTTCCACAACATGAAAGTAGACGTAAGAGCCTAATATGATTCTGGGTTTGTCCTACTCCCCTTTCCCTTAAAGACAGGTTTAATAAGTGCATGTCTCCAATCTTGAGGAATCTCCCCATATTTATATGACCTAGTGAATAATAGATATAATGGCAGTGTAAGTTCTTGCTTAAGTGTTCTCGGGTCATTGTTACTTATTCTGTCTCCTCCCTGCGCTTTGTTTGGATCCAGTTTGCATGGTTCTTTTTCAATATAATCTAATTTGATTCCAGTATCTGGGGTTACCTGGATGTCACTAGGACAATGTACAACCCCTTTTGTGGACCCAAACTGTTTTGCATAAGATTTTGTAAATATAGCTATAATCCGTAGTGTCTGAGAATAAATTTTAGAATCTGCACAGTTTATCAGTGTGTGTATCTTTACTCCCACCACATCTTATGTATCTATAAAAAGGTTTCCTATTATGCTCAATATCTTTATATAAATTTTCTTCAATTTTTCTTGATCTTGTCTAACACTAAGCTTATAATCTGTTTGTCCAGCTTGTTTATTTCAGTTTTCAAAGTTGTAGTTCGACCTCTCTTCCATTTCTTATATTTTTTGTCTGTCACCTTAATCAGGTATCTTGTTCTTATGGAAATGTACCCCAATGATGTTGCGTGCCTTGATCCTGATGTTAAACATTTTTTTGACTTTTTGCACTCAAACAATTTCTTTTTCAAAACTTTCCACATTCCATATGAAGTTTTTCCACAGAACACCTCACTCCAGTTTGTTTTATATAGTAACTGTTTTGCTTCCCTATAATCTGTAATTAACCTTCTGTGCATTGGCTTAGATTTCAGTTTGGAAGAATTATCTAGCAACAAATTAACCTTTATGACCCCGTGGTCACTGCACATCAGTGGTGGTAAAACTTGACATGAAGTTACAGTAATTTCTTTGGGAACACAAACAATATCTAGTATATTCCGTCCCCTGGTAGCTTTTTTTACAATCTGAAGCATTTGTTGTTACTGAATATACTCTGTGAATAATTTCTTTACTAACGTTGAATCAATATTATTCCAGTCTGTTTCTGGTAAATGTAAGTCCCCAGTTAATATTATTCTTCCCTCCTGTGTTTCATGTAAGAAACGTATGAATTCCTCTAGGTCATCTGCACTCTACTTTGGTGGTCTGTACACTGCAACAATTGTTATATGTTCAGGGCTCATAGGTTCATAGGTAAGTACCAGGCTATCTGCCCAAGTTGTCTGTTGTCACAGTTACACAGTCTATAGTATTGGTGTCATCATTGAACATGTAATAATCACAAGTCTCATAGCTGTCTTTAATCCCTATCATAACACCTCCACCTGATTTTTTGTTAGAATGTCTATTACAGTAAAAACATTTATACCCTGACAGAACAGGACAACACCAAAGTCATGTGGTAGACAAGGGAAAGACAAGATCCTACTAGCAGCGATTGTCTGGGATTGTCAGTTCCAAAGCAGATGTTCTTTATTTATAAAATAATATCTTAACCACATTGCATTTTGTACAAGATTCATGAATGATGTACTTTGATTCACTGCTGCAGTAGTCACCCCCTCCTTCCATCGCCCTTGTTTTTTTTTTTTTGTCAGGGTGGGACATTTACTTTTTGTTGTTCCGTAGTCCTTTCAGGGTTCAGCATCCCTGTCTCTGCTGGCAGAAAGCTCTGAAGAGTTTCGATCTCAAACTTGTCTTTTAGTCAGCAGCTTGATAGTTTGGGTGCATGGAAGGTGCCCTGAAACTTTGGAAGCTGGCCGGCCGTTATATCCTTGGCGGGATATAACACATATAGCTAAGGTTATTGTAGTGGTGATCATTCGAACATCTGCTGTTATGGTAAATTGAACTTACCCAACTGTGCTTTATGACTATTCTTTTTAAAAGCAAAAACTTAAGAAATATCTACCATTTTATTTACCATGCTTCAGTGTTCCACTGCTGGTCAGATTATGGAATACTGTTGAAGTATCTTAAAACGTCTGTAAATTTGATACACCTGTTGTACTGACTTTTTGCTGCTTGCCTATTATCTACATTTTGACAGCTCGAGCTAATAATACACAGGATTTTAAAAAAATGTTCTTATAGACCTTCATCTTTTTATTTCTGAGAACAACTTCTTGGGGGGTGGTGTTGGGAGATATAAGTGTTTGTATGTGACCTGAGAATATTGAAGAGGAGTGAAATATGAGTTAAATTTCTCTACTAATAGATTGGCTATTCCCTCTGAGTGAGAATATGTTGTGTCATTTATTATTAAGACTGTACAATTCTGAGGTTTTCATACATAATTAAAGAAGGCTTTGTATTTGTTCTTAATCTGGGCAGCTGTTAAACCTCATGTCTTGCTTTGGTTGATTTGAACAGAGTCCTTGTTTAATCTAGCAAAAGAACTTTTAGCATCTTGAGAAATTTTTGTGTGCAATTCATTTTTTTATTTTATTATGTTATATATTTATATGTATACGTGGGTTCCACCATAAAGATTTATTTATGAAGTTGGTGTTGCATTTATTTCTGAGGGAGGCAGATGCATCTGTACAACTGTTTACATGTGCATAAAACTTGGCAGTGAATGATTCCACACCAGCAGTGGAATCCTTAAGATGGACGAAGCTTTTGAATTTAGCTCAGTCATCACTAAGTTTTAGTACAAGAGGTTCTCCGGTTCAATCCTCGGCTGGGGTGCCTTCTGTGTGGAGTCTGCATGTCCTCCCTGTGGTCGCGTGGGTTTCCTCCGGGTGCTCCGGTTTCCTCCCACATCCCAAAGACATGCTGCAGGTGGATTGGACACTAAATTGGCCCTAGGTGTGAGTGCGTGTGTGTGGGTGCCTTCTGTGGAAGGTTGGATGCCGGGCTGGCAACTCAACACTGTAAAACTCCACTGCCAATCATGAGCAGACAGGTGATCCGCTGTGGAGACCCCTAACCGGGAAAAAGCCGAAAGAAGAAGAAGATCACTAAGTTTTAGTACATTAGCCTTTGCATAATCTCTGAATACTGAGGTATTGGAAGATGGTTCAGGCTTCAGCTGTACAGTGAATGTGATAAACCTGTGACCTGATTTGAAGGGAGGAACTAATTAGTAGGGAGCAATGCTACCCCTTATTGAAGTGCAAGTTGAGGATTCCATCTCCTCTGGTTGGGGTCTGGACTAACTGGTCCAGGAAGTTTATATTGATGAAATCCAGAATTCTGTGGGCATACATGTTTGTTGATGTACAAGTCTCTCAGTTTATGTAGGGGTATTTGAAGTCTTCAAGAACAGTGTTTGGCTTAATATATAGGAACTTCATATTACTCCAGTAGGAGATATCAGCTTCAGAAGATATAGAGGGGATTTTGTCATTAGCTGTGATGTGATGAGGGGTTTTATTAATAGAAAGTCTGATACGGAAGGGTTTCCAGGTCATTATCTTGTGTGAGTCGGGAGATGATGTGTGTGTTTTTTTTTTTTTTTTTTTTTTTAAGAATATGGAGGTACCTCCATCTTTAGTTACTTTGTCTAAGGTGGTTGGCCTAAACAGGTGACAGGCTTTGAAACCTTGTACAGATGGTGTGCTTTCAATAGTTTTGAACCAGGACTCAAGTCCTGACAAATCAAGCGTGCATGTTTTCTGAAAAGTTTCTATTACAGAAACTAATCTGAAGTTATTCCCCAGCAGTAAACACTCTGAAAAACTCTTAGTGTTTCAGGGTCTGCTTTGTATGGAAGTATGTGAAACTGGCAACCGAGAAAATCTGGTTGCGATAATACACAAGTGCCATATATACAGAGAGAGAGACACACACACACACACACATATTATTGTGCCCCTTTTTAATGACATCAGAAGCTGAGCCAGCTATTGAAATCAATCTTTAGTTTGTATTTTGTTATCATTCTTGGTGATGGCAGAATGCTGCTCAGGCTAGTTTCATAATGGAGCTCATGGACTGTGTGTCTGAGGCTGGTCATGTTGCTCTTGATACATTCAAGGAAGGCATATGTCAATTTACACCTATGTCTACTGTTACTGTGTCACCTGTATACTTGCAGTGCATGGATGTGAGTATTTGCGTGATGTGGCAGGCCCTGGCCATTGTAGGCAACTAACCATGACTATTCAGCATGTTGAGTGGTGCTCACCTTGGCATCATCTATGACTAAAATATTGGATTGTATGCTACCTCATGAATTTGGAAAATGTGTATATGCCCCAGCATGTCCTTATTCAGTCCATCTCTGGGCTGTTCATATGCAAACTATAAAGGCTAAAAACTACAATGGGAATGTAAGGCTAGGCTTCTTAAGACTGTCACAAATCGACAGCCTACTAAGTTCCTATGAAATGAGTCCATGCAAACCATTCTTTATTGACTGGGAAAGATAGTAAAGTTGGAAATATTTAAAAAAATACATACAGTTAAAGGAATTATATTTTGTTTCCTTACGCCTTCTTGGTTATGCTGATAGCTGGTCGAGATGATGTTGGCTGAAGCAGGGGCATAATGCAGCCTGGTAAAACCTGTAAGTTGACAACATTTAAATATAAAGGAAGTGATGGTATGTAGGCAATATATGTAACATGTTAATTAAGGTAGTGCCTTTGGAGTAGAGTTATAAGTTCATAAAAAAGGAACTAATAAATGACATGTTATTGGATAAAGGAGACCAGTAGGCATGAAGGTTATATATTAAAGAGAAAGTATTGGTGTACTTCATCATTGTGTTGTTATAGGCCAATATGACAGGCATAGCTGCTGCTTTGCTTATGGACGAGGAATTTTGGGACAGAGGTTAGAAAGTACTGCACTGTAAGTAAAGAACCTAGAATAGTAATAAGGAAAATGTGCTTATCATATAGTAATAATTTAAAAAAAATATTGTCTTGAGAGTGGCTGAATTGGACTACAATTAGTTTTAGGATGTTATCCTGCCTTCACTCCATATAAGATCATCATTGAAGTGTGGCTAAGTAAGGTAGGTGTTTCACGTTGTATGATTTCAAACCATAATAAATGAAATGGTGAACTATGCCTTGAGAGATGTAGAGTGATGCAACTGTAGCACTGTAGGGACAAGATGACAGTTGTCGTAGACAAGATTGGCGGTGGTATAGATTAAGTTTTAATGTTGTGATTTAGCATTGGAAATATAAATAGCTTAGGTATGTTTAGCACTAGCATGACCTTTTTTAATGGAAGCTATATATTCCCTTTTAATTTTAATTAAGATTATTAAGCTACGAAGTAGTGTGTCACTGTATAATCAGGTGACTTCTTTATAATGCTGATACTATTCATATGAACAGCAGTTATTGTAATCTCATCCCCTCCCCAAAAAAGTGCTTCCTTGGGTAAACCATCCATTTGATGATGGAACTCTATGGGTAAGATTAGTGGTGTTTCATCACTAAAAAGGAGGTGTTACAGATTCTTTAACTCTGAAGTTTCACCTCTGCTTGAATCATTTTTGGGACCTTAAGATTGATAGTAAAACCCCAAATCTTAGCTTGGCCCCAGAAAAAAAGGCAGACAGATCATATAGAGCTTGTGCAGGTTGACTGGACCTATAGAGAACTTTAAGAATGGATGCGGGCTCCATTATTCTGTCTTTGACTTGAAAGAAAATAATTGCAGCTGCCATCTTTTTCCCCCCTGGCAGATTCTACAGTGGTAGGCAGACTTTTTAGTAGGTAGGTTTGTTGACTGACTTAAATGGTACAGTGCTAAAGTTTCAGGTTAGGACACATAGAGCATGTAATGTATTCAGTTCTTGATCTGGTGGTAGGATTAAGAGGTTAAAACTACTATCCACTGCAATCATTTAGACTGTTACATAAACAGGTGTGCCTGTGATGCAGTGGCTGTTTGCAAGAAATCAGCAGAAACACTATTTATGACTCAGAACCCAGCCTTTCCAAGGGTACCCAAGGCTGAAATAGTAATTGTATCTTTGAATACTGATATCCTGTGTAAGCAACCAAAGATTTTTTTTTTTACATTATTGTAGCAAAAAGGACGAGAGAGTGATTCCAGTAGAGTACATTCTCCATACATCCTTTTCCACAGTATGTCATTAACTTTCCAGCATCTGAAAGATGTCTAAAAGCAACAAGCCTTTGAGCAGTGAACACCAGGAACAAACACATCAACTTATCAGTTCAGGGTTATGGACAAACTGGAGCCTTTCCTAGCACTTGCTGGGTGCAAAAGAGAGGATTTATTCCTGAATCAGTTTCCAACCCATCTCAGAATGCGCTTGCACTCACACTTTTTCACGACATGCATACACACAAGTAATGGGGAGGAATGCTAAGTCATCTAACACATATCTTTAGGATGTGGAAGAAAACCAAGTGGCCATTGAAAACTCATGTGGATACAGGAAAGATGCACAGTCTGCACTTTGAGGTTGTCTCTTGATGTCATTGATGCCTTTTGGCACATCAGCATGTGGGATTCACACACACGACTCCTCAGGTTTACTGTGGATCGGTTTCATTTCCTGTGCAAAGTACTGTTCTTTGGGCTTTTCTCATTACCCATAATCATCACCAGAGTTTTGACTGTGGCAGTCAAAGGCTTGCTGGAGATTGGTGTCATCATGTTCCTGTACCTCTTTCCTCATAATCCTGTGTAGGAACTTTATGGAGACAACTCTTCTTTAGAGGCTGCCATGGATGCAGTCCCTATGGATTGCCATGAATTAAAAATTCTTCTTGATGCAGGCTCTGTAGGATGAAATTGAACAGTTTACATAGCTATTCATTCTTGCCTTTGGAGAGGTCCCATGAGGCCATGGCCTTGGACACGTGGGCTAGTGGCACAGTGGTGTCCAGGCTCTGACTGCACTGTGTCTTCTAGAGTTAATAAAAATAATACCGGTTTGTTAACACACGGTTCCTTTTCAGTGGCAACATGGGAGCAATGTCTGGTTAAGTGACTTGCTCAAATTCACACAGAAAGCAAGCAAGGGAATCACACTGTGTACCACAGGAACTCCAGCTTGCAACCTTAACCTCTGCACCAACTGCAAGACTATCTTGATCTCCGCAGTTCTGTTCACTTAGTTGGGGAATGCAAATGTGTGGTGTCACTGACTTCAGAACCATCGTACTCTCACTTGCCCTTGTGTGGTTGTTGAAGGTAACCATTTGAAATGTCGAGACCCATTAGAGTGAATCCTGAAATGCGGAGCCTGAATGGCCAAAAAAATGGACTTGAATATATTAAGTCCAAGGTGGCCATTTCTCTGAATAGTCCCTTTTCTCAGAGGTATGGCAATCCCAGAATTTGTATATTGAAGTTTGGGGGAGGTGGGTACAGAAGGGTTCCCCCTACAAAAAAGCTGTTTAAAGGAGATGAGTGATATTTGAGATTCATCCTTCTCCTCCAATCTAACCCCCCCCCCCCCCCGCATGTTGGCACATAGTATTTCAAGTACCAATATTTATTGTTGAACATTTGTTGTAGATCCCTAGTTTGGCGTAATAACTAGTATATTCTTTTGTGGTTCATTTATTTCTGTAGCCAAATCTACTTCAGATCCTTATAAGTGGAATCTTCTCTTGCAGGCTTGTGAGCTTGTTTGAGTTCCTGCTTGATGCAGGAAGAGTGGAACCTCCCATGAGTGCGTTTATCAGTCAGTTGGAGCTCAGAGCAGTGCTCCTTGCTTTGAAGTCTTTGAAGAAACAGCTGTTTCCTTAGCCTCTTCACTTTCAGGTGATCAGTACTTTTTGTGGTATAAAAAGCAGTGGGGCAAAAGGTCATACCCCTGCACAGGGCAGTGATGCTTATTTGGCTCTGGGCTATAGACAGGAGCATCCTTCTCTCTCTCTCTCTCTCTCTCTCTGTCTATTGTTTACAACCTTGGAGAAACAGTCTAATAAATGCTCTGAGCTTTGCCTCTAGTTCTCTTTTGAAACTTCATCTTGCAGTTGGAGCACTCAGCAGTGCAAATTGTTTGACACCCAAAATAATATAATCCTTTCCACCGTTTGCTCATTTCATCAAGGAAAGGGAGAGACAGTGGTAAATACACCCCCCCATACATGGCACAGGAGAGTTCTGTACATTTTCTAATTATTGCTACGTATTCCCTGCTTCATTGCAAACTTCACAAAAAGCCCAGAGCACATTTCTATAACTCTCTGGATGCAGAAGAGGATGTGATTTCAAGCTGTTGGGTCTCTTGCAGTATAGGAAATCCTACTGGTCCTAGCCAGGAATGTGCCTCATGGGCAGGAGAGAACATTTTCCACATGAAGGCCTGGCTGCTGATGTAGAACTCCTCATTCCACCAGACTTGCTGTCAACGGTTGTAGAGGTGACTGACTACTAGGACGCCTTCTGCTCACCAGGATTTTGCCTCCAAGTAGAAGAATTTGTATACAGTGGTACATGGCTGTGCTCTCACATTTAGTGTGGGTAATCCTGACTTGTCAAAGACACTTGTGCAATGTACTTCCCAGTTATTTCACATTATGGGCAGTATCTGACTTGGACTCCTCTCCCACCCACTTAGTTGAGTATTCTGTGAGTTGTCATAAAGAACAATGTAAGAAGAAACATCTGGACTCTATTGTGGAGTCTCCTACCTAGATGCAGGTGTAGATAATGAGAGAGTCTCTTAGTGTCCCCTGCTGAAGACCCTAAATTCAAGGAGATTCTTGAACTGATGCATCAGAAGGAGTCCTGGCCAGTTGACTCCACCTCTCAAAATGAAGAGTCCTGCAGGAGGCATTCCACTCTGCCTTTCCCACCTTTTGGGTGGTCCCTCCAACCAACAAGATGGTGGAGGGCTTGACAGGGCCTCGGTGAGATAGTGCCTATGTTGAGGAGACTGGACAGGATCCTCCAGCATCCCCCCCCCCCCCCGGGACTATGTTGTAGTACTGCTCCCACACCCACATCCATTGCAATTGTTGCTTCCCTTAGAAAGAAGGCCTTGTAAGAGAATCCCAGTCGTTCATCCCCTGACACAATTCTTGGGTGCTGGAACATTTTGAAAAGAGCAGTTTGTAGCAGGTACATTTTTCATTTGGGTATGTAATAAGCAACATCTGACAGTTATGTAACAGGATGTTTCAGGCTAATGAGAACCAAGGTTTTCCCATGTCTGAACAACTGGCTCAGAGCTGTTCTTACAAGAAAATCACTTATTCTGTTCAGGAGTTACTTACTGCAACTCCTTAGAAATATTGGTGAATACTGCAGACTTCCACTGAAGCTATTGCACACAGTAATCATCTTCTCTCCCACTCTGTCCTGTTTAGCCACCCTTAAGCAAGCTACGATTATGTCCTTGCAATCCAAGTTTCACGGTCTGCTGTAATTTTTCTTAGCAACAGCAGCATTATACCTTACGGTTATGCTTCTGATAGCAACTAGAGGACCTACTTTGTACCCTGAAGGTCCAATGGAGTCAGAACACAGACCCCATGTACTCCTCCCCTAACCATGACTATCAACACTGATACATCTGCCCTTGGGTAGGAAGACATTGTTTTGGAGCGGACAGTCCAAGGGACATGGTCACAGAACGAAGCCAGTCTGCACATAAATATCCTGCAGATGAAAGTATTCCTAATATTGCAGGCTGTACAGGACTTCCATCTGCAGTTAGCCATCCACTGTGACAACATGTCAGTGGTCTGGTATAACAGCAAGGGGGGGGATCCCACTTCTAGCCCCCACAATATTAGGACGCCATTTGGATATGGGAATGGGCCTTATTGTCTTGGCACTTTCAATTCACAATGCATATCTCCAGCCAAGCAAGCTCCCTTGCAGACAGGTTTTGCTGTTGCTTCCTGATGCCAGTTGAGTGGTTCCTTGTCGCAACCTCCTTGCATCACTGAAAAAGCTCAAGTGCTACAGCTTTTTCTTCCTTATCCCTTCTCGGGGTTTAGACTTCTTAGGGCTGTCTAGTTCAGCAGTGGCCGTTAGATCACCTTTATGCTTTTCCTGCATTTCCCCTTATTCTGAGATTATTGAAGAAATCAAAAGAGGCTGAGTCAAGAGTCTCTCTCGCAATTACATTGTGGCCCTGGCAAGTGTGGTTCTCTTTGCTTGTGGGCTCATTTAATATTGAAGCTTGCCCACTTAAGACTATAAAAAGTCTCCTAAATCACTCATCTAGCTAGCCTCAGAACTTTAGCTCCTAAGTCTAACTGCGTTTATCCCAGTTTCCTTGATGGCCAGGGACCATTACTTTACCTTTTTAGTAGTGGTCCACATCCTCACTTGTACACCAAAAGCCTTCCACTAAACAGACATACAAAAAAAAAAAAAGGATGAAGATTTCACTATAGTCTATTCCTCAAGAACTTTGCACTATTCCAGCCCCTGTTTTGGAAGTTCTACAGTTCTTGGTGCACGTCTTTGTTCAAGGATGGTGCTGCTGTTTTCCCTTAAGGCTCTTTTAGCAGTGGTTTTCATCAAGGGCTGAGGGCTTCTTCATTTGCATCCATAATGGTGTGCAAGGCCTTTCTGAAAGACACTTCTGTGTTAAAGATCATTTGCAATGAAAGTAAAACTTGCCAAAAATCTTCTTCCACCAGAGGAATCACAATATTGAAGATTGTGCAGTTATTTTTAAATAAACTGCTCAAAAATTCTCAGCCTATAAAAAGTATTTTCTTCTGTAAAAAAAATGTATTTTCCTTTACAGTGCTCGTACACCACCTTTGCCCAACATCATCAACACTCAGTTTAATTTCTCCAAGCCTTTTGGGTTTCTAGTATCATGATGGGAATGGACCCCATTCCTAAGTCAAAGTATGATTAAAGCTCATGACGTTAGTATTGTTTCTGTCGTTGATGTTAGCCAAAAGTGCTCTTTGCAACACCCACAATGTGCCCAGAATTGGCGGCTCCTGTAATTCATATAGAGTTACATGTATTGGTAGCATATCTAAATATGACTGTAAATTCTTTTTCATGAGACTCATTGCTGCTTCTGCTATTGGAACTATCTAGATATTCTTCTTCCACATTACCCTTGTTTCTGCCTACAAATCCTGGTATTTTATGACTTTGTGTGTCTCTGTATGTAAGATGCTGTAATCACTGGTTGTAGCAATTTCAGTGATCAATGCTACTTTTGCCTTCTTTTCATGGGCTGCTATATCTGTTTTTTCTTGCATCTGTTTTCTGAACTGTTGGTAATGGGTGATCTCATGTGATATAAACTTCATCATTTTCTGTAATACTTTGTGGCTTATTTCCAGTGCTTCTCAGCTACTTCAGTATTGTAATGTTTGTACAATCCTCAGTCTTGCCACATTATTATGCCTTTCAAGCGTACAGGCCCTCTGCCATTAGTGCTTTATCATATTATCACTGTACGATGATGATTATGCAAGGTCAGAGGTTCTGGTGATTGTACCCCCTCCATATGTTCTTCGTGTTTCACTGTTGTAGTCATCACCTGTGGGTTATCCCTGCTGTGGTAGCCCTCGGCCGGTCCGAATACCAGAGTCAGTGTTTTTCTGCGTCTGCTGATGTCGCTTGCTACCTGATGTCAGGTCGTCAGTGCTATAAAGGAAGGCAGCCGATGCCATTACGTCAGTCTTTCTTGCCGTGGAGCCCGTAGCAGAAGCAGTTTGCAAGTGTGCCTGTCCGTCACTACCAGAGTTTGAATTACAGCTGAAAACATCTAAAGCCAAGTACCCCGTTGGGGATAATTTTTCTTGTACTAACTGATGTCCGAAAAAGTTAACAATTGTCTCGCCTATGGAAAGCAAATATCACACCAAGCCTTCCATTCACACTGCTTCACTTGTTTAAGCCCAAACCACGATGTCCCCCATTGCCAGTTCTGTGCCCTCTTTAACGCAAACACCATTCGTCATAGAGCTCTTATTGTAGCCAGGTATTTTCTTTTTCCATCTTCGCATTCCGAAATGGCGTCCGTCAGCCAAAAATCCGTAGACATTCTGAAAAAACGTAAGGATAAAGATAGAGACAGGCCACACAAGGCTTAGCTTCCGATGACTCTACCGCTAAGCAGGTTGTCAGTTCTCCGGAATTCAGTAAAGTGCCTTCACAGCCCCTGATGCCCGATTTGATACCTTTGCAGGCCTCTACTGAGACCCTTTCGGAGTCCAGTATGCTGCAGAAATCTTCTTCGTCTTCTGAGCCTTTGGTTGCCTCTGTCTTTGCTGGGTCCGGAGCCACGCCCCATGCACCGGCTTCTGAGGAGGTTTTTCGCACTATCGAATCCAGACAAAAACTGACATCTTCTCCGACTACCATTTCTCCCAGACCATGGATACTCTTAGGCCTAGAGGCAAGGCCACTCCTAGGAAAACTACCTCTAGCCACCGTTTTACTCCTGGTCCCACCACCCCAAGCTCAAATGCTTAAAATGGTGGAGGATCTTATCACCCTTATCAGGGGTAGTCAGGCCACACCTTCTAAAAGGAAAAGAGACCTTTATTCTGAAATACTGACAGAACAAGATTCTGAGGAGTCTGATTATTCAGAACAACGTCTGACTGCTTATGGGGATTCAGATGCAGAGGAATCCAATCCTTCTGCTTCCCCACCAGAAGATCTTTCCTTTGGGGAAACCCTTCACACCCTCAGAGAACATTTCCAATGGGAATCCCAGGACTTCCCTCAGTCTAAGAAAAGACTAAGAGTTTCTAGACCTGCCCCAGCACAGACCCTTGGTCATCCCTCCAATCTTAGAGGCGGTTGATGATGTCTTCCATGAATCCAGCTTAACTTCTGACACCCTCCCACCTGCTCCCAGAAAACCTGACCGGTATTAAGAGTACCAGATTCTCACAAATACCTGTACAGAAATCCTGCTGCAGACCTGGAGGACATTATACAGGGACCAAAAGGAGCTAAGACTCGTTGTGCAAAGAATCTTGTTCCTTCTGATAAGGATTCCAGAGCTCTGGACAGATGTGGTAAAAAAGTATACACCTCTGCAGCCTTAGCTGTCCGAGCACTCAACTGTCAGTTCCACATGTTAAAATATCAACAACACACTTTGGAACTATTAAAATAAAATATTTCAACCTTTCCTGACTGTACCAATTCGAAAGAGTTAACAGATTTACTGCACTCTACTTGTCAAGTGGCTAAACACTCATTATACTGTGTGGATATGATGCCCTAGGAGCCTCAAGCAGGGCAGCAGTGTCAGGATCTGTCATTAGGAGACATGCATGGTTGAAGGAACAACCTCTCCCTGATCATGTCAAATCTAAATTACTTGATGCACCCTTGGATAAGGACCGCTTGTTTGGGGTAAAATCAGAAGAGGTGCTTAAAAAGATGGAAGACAAAGCAAAATGTATGCAAACAGTAAAAGATTTTCTTCAGGTTCAACCTCCTAGGTTCAGCAGGAATTTTCCCTCAAAACACTGGTCCTTTCCTGCACCTAGCAGACAGGGGCAAGTTAAGTCCCGCAGGTACAGACCACCCAGACTCCTAGCCCAGGGACAGCATAAAACCAAACAGTGGGCCACTTCCACTCCAAAGGCAGGGAGTTCTAAGCCATCCCTCTATGGCAAAAACTCTCAATGACTCGCTCTCCTTCCTCTGCCCTCTTTTCACTCACCAAAAACTAGGAGGAAGGCTCTCCCTCTGCAAAGAAAATTGGCTTTCTGTAACAAAGGACCAATGGGTCTTAAAGATCATTTTTCAGGGATACAAATTCTCCTTCAATGAACTCCCAATTCCAAGAGGGTACCCAGACTTACTTCCGAATCAGTGGGAAGAAGCATTGAAACAAGTCCAAACTCTCATATCCCAAGGGGCAGTAGAACCTTTCCCCTCAGATCAAACAGGCAAAGGCTTTTGTTCCAGACTATTCCGTGTTCCCAGAAAAGAGGGCACTTTGCACCCCATCCTGTATCTATTCATTCTCAACACCTTCCTGGTGGTCCCCAAATTCAAAATGCTAACTTTCTGCCTATGCTGACAAAAATGCCTGGTTAGTTACCCTAGATCTAAAAGATGCCTACCTCCACATCCCCATAAGGGAATCCTGCAGGAAATTCCTTCGCTTCAGAGCAGGTTCACAACACTTTCAGTTCTCTGCGCCACCCTTTGGCTTATCTGCTGCTCTCAGGGTATTCACCAAATGCTTAGCCCTGCCATAGCCTTTTGCAGACAGAAAAATATGCAGATTTACCCTTATCTGGACGACTGCCTCATTCAGGCAGATTGCAAAGAAAAGCTCCTCAAGGACCTCCTCTTTGTCAAAACCCTCCTAACCTCCTTAGGGTACACCATCAATGAGAAGAAATCGAGGCAAGCACCCTTCAGGAAGATCATTTTCTTGGGAGCACTGCTGGACACAGAATCTGAAATGGTCTTCCTATACCCAGAAAAGCAGAGCTTCCTGCCTCTCTGTTTTACCTAGCTGGCTTCCAAAAGTCACCTCACTGCGAGGAAGTTCCTGCAAGCCTTGGGGTACATGGAATCTTGCATCCTTCTAATTCCTCTGGCCAGGCTTCTCATGAGAAAAGTTCAGTGGTACCTAAAGAACCTTTGGTATCAGCACTCTCAACCACTAGAGACCTCTCTCCCTCTGATCCCCTGTATAAGGGCCGAGTTTCTCTGGTGGGCAGGGGCCTGTGCCCAGAACAAGGGTCTTTCCTTCACTCTCCGCCCAACCGGGCAGACCATTACCACCGACGCCTCAGACATAGCTTGGGGCGCTCACCTAGAAGGCAGGTGCACCCAAGGTCTTTGGGATGCCCAGCACCTTCCCTTACACATCAACCAGAAGGAAATGATGGCAGTACAAAAGGCTATGACATCCTTCAAGCCCCATCTCAAGCCAGGGGTTCTCCTTATCAAAACAGACAACACCTCAATAATGTGGTACATCAACAAACAGGGAGGGACCGAATCTTAACTTCTGTGCAGGCTAGCCATAAACCTCTGGGTGACCTCCTCTTCCATGGGACTACACCTGGTAGCCCAATACATACCAGGGATCAACAACACCCTGGCAGACCACTTAAGCAGAAACTTACTGGACCCCGATGAATGGCAGCTCTACAGAAAAACCTATTTACAAATCACTCAGATGTGGGGGACTCTGGAGGTGGATCTCTTCGCTTCGCATGCCAACCATCAGCTGAAAAAATTCTGTACCAGGGAGTATCACCACCTAGTGTGGAAGGTGGATGCCTTGACCTTCCCCTGGGACACCCTCTTTGTGTACGCATTCCCTCCTCTGCCTCTTATTCCCAAGGTACTGATCAAAATAAGGGAGGAGAGACCATAGGCCATCTTCATTGCTCTAGATTGGCCCAGACAACATTGGTACCTCGTACTGCGCAGCCTGACCTTACAGCCTCCCAGGTAGCTTCTTCTGATCTCAGACCTCTTAACTCGGGGACTTGCAGACTCTCAAACTATCAGCATGGGTAATACTCTAAAGGCAAACAAGGGGCCCCTGTTAAGCAAACAGGTCCTAGACATTATCACAGAGGCCAGAAGGCCCAGCACCAGAAAATCTTACGCCGGAAAATGGAAAAGATTCTGCTCCTTGAGCCAGTCCAGAGGAGGCAATACCTCACAACCTTCCATCTCTCTTGTCCTGGTCTACCTAGCAAAGCCACTTAATAGTGGCCTCTCCTTCTCCTCTATTAAAATCCATGCGTCAGCTATTTCAGCTGATTTTGATACAGAACAGCCCCTATTCTCCCATCCTTTGAGTAAAGAATTCCTCAGAGGGGCTTCAAATATCATACCTCCCAGAAGGCCACCTACTCCAGCCTGGGATCTGAATTATGTTTTGGAAAAACTAACTTTACCACCCTTCGATCCTGCTGCTTCAGCAGAGCTAAGATACCTCTCCTGGAAGATTGCTTTTCTCCTAGCTATCACCACAGCCAGAAGGGTTTCAGAACTTCAGGCACTGATGGTCATTGAGTCCATCATCATCCATGCAGACAGAGTCTCCCTGAGGA
Source organism: Protopterus annectens (assembly GCF_019279795.1). Taxonomy (NCBI): domain Eukaryota; kingdom Metazoa; phylum Chordata; order Ceratodontiformes; family Protopteridae; genus Protopterus; species Protopterus annectens. Next base: position 674,039,214 of record NC_056727.1, on the reverse strand, counting down.
CCAATCCCTCCTTTATGCCCAAGGCCATACATCTACACACCTTCTTTCCTAACCCTCAGAACAAGGGAGAAAGAATTATGCACTCACTAGATGTGCGCAGATGGCTCAGATACTTTCTGGACCATACTAAACCCTTCAGGAAAACAGACCAACTACTTGTCAGCTTTGCCCCAGGGGCAGAGAGGAAGCCCATTTCCAAACAAACCATTTCCGAATGGATATCACACTGTATCCATTTCTGCTACACATTGCATGGGAAGCCCCCCTAAATCTATTTGAACCCATTCCACTAGGGCAGCCGCCTCTTCCACAGCATTCCTCAAAGGAGTTCCCACCAGCGACATCCTGGAAGCTGCCACCTGGACTTCTGCCCATACCTTTACCTAGCATTACCACCTACCTCTATTTTCTAAGGCTAAGACAGGGTTTGCCTCTGCAGTTCTGCAGGGCATGCTGACACATTCCTAGGTCTCTTACTAATCCTACCACCTCTCTCCTCAGCTTTGGGGATTCCTCCCACAGTTGATGACTGCAACAGTGAAACGCAAAGAACATAGTACAGTTTTCTACACTTACCATAAATGTAGATGTTTGAGTGTATTCACTGTTGCAGTCCTGGTTTCCCACCCTCCTTATTTCTTTAGGGAGACATAAGTTTCTAACGGTGGCTTTTAGCCACCAGACCACCTTTACCATATTTACTTGGGCCTCTGACTGGTTAGGGCAAGAAAAACTGATGTAATGGCGTCGACTGCCTTCCTTTATAGCACTGACGACCTGACATTAGGCAGCAAGCGACAGCAGCCGATGCAGAAAAACATTGACTCTGATATTCGGGCCGGCCAAGGGCTACCGCAGCAGGGATAACCCACAAGTGATGACTGCAACAGTGAAAACACTTGAACATCTACATTTATGGTAAGTGTACACAACTGTACTTTCTGCTTGACCTGATGCTTTAAAACAAATGAACAAAAAATAATAAACAGAAACTGGCATCACATATTTAATATATAAGGAATGCATGTCACTTCCTTAAATATTAATGTCCAGGCATCTAAACTGTTGGCTATTTTTTTTCATTCCTTAGCATACACCTCTAGCATTCTAAAGAAGCATTCCATTTTGCTATGTTGCACGTGATCTTTAAGGACTTTTCTTAGAAAAGCTATTGTAGTTTGTTGTTTGGCAGTTCCTAGTCAATTTAATTTTGCTAGTTTTTGAATTTAATGTCGGCCCATTTGAACCATCAGGCAGGGCAGATCTAAACTTTTTGACATTAAGCATTTTTTTCTGATGGCTGTTACATCTGCTGTGTTAGTTTCTTAACCCCAGGCTCTTTCCTTCCATCCTCCTTACCTCTTCTTTCATAAGGACAAGGTATCTTTGTAGACCATCCCATTATGCCTGAGGTAGCCACAGAAAGAAACCAAAATCACTATATTAGTCTGCCTGTACTTTTCCCCAGTAGTTATACCATAGGGAATATCTGTTAAACCATTTCTTTGTTCGTAGACAACTAGTTTCTACCTAGACAGAAGCAGAGATTATAGGATTGATTATCAGCTCTTTGTTTCCTATGTCTGTAGTAGATTAGGCCAAAATGTGTCCAAGGGCACCTTGCCCAGGTGGTGGTTGGTCTACTTTGTTATTTCATGTAACAAACATGGCAGAACTTTACAAGGTAAATCTAGGACATTCTGCTAGTGTGGTGGCTAATTTTTCCTTTTTCAGGACGTGTCAGGTACTGTTTGTACTATATTGACTTGGGCATCTCTGCATACTTTTGCAAGGCACTAAAAACTGAGTGTGATCTCAAGGTCCACATCAGCCTTCAGGTCTACTAACATTGGGGTATCTTGTTTTGATTCCACCCAAGAGGAGAAGCTGGGGGGGTTCATGTAATTGAACTGGACAGATTGTATCACATAAGATATGAAAGTTATGTACTTAGCATAGTTAATTGTGCTGTTCAGTCATGCAGAACTCATTTAGTGGATATCATTGCTACAGCAGACCAAAGATTAGCCTGATTTCCAAGGTTGTACCTTCCCCTAGTGGTGCCATCAGAGCTCCTCCCAGTGCCATGTAAACATGTTAGTTTGACCTGCTTTCAGAAGAAAGATGAGCACCCTTTAAGGGAATTTTCTCATTTTTGAAGCATTGTAGTCTTTTTCGTGTGTGATGATGATGATTCATATTCAGAGACTTCAAGAAACAAATTACTGAAAAAGATTTTTTCACTCTGGCTGCCTTTCTTTTTTTTGCTTTGGACAGCTTCTTTCCAAGGACAGTCAGAAGAAGAGCTACTTCTCTGCAGGAGTTTGTGACTCAAAAGAGAGTGCATATCTAATCCAGGAACTTCAGTGTTAAGTGCAAACATTTGGAGAATGTCATAGAGAGAAATAACTGAAGACAGTCCTGTAGTCACGATTGATGGCCACCATCCTTTCAGCTGCACTTCCTGTTAGACCAAAAACTGTAGCATACTCTCCACTGTTGAGGCCCCATCTAGAGCTCCAGCACCTGAGGCTCTCAGTATGATTACTGAGGGTGAGGGTAGAGTCCCCTCAATGGTGATGCGTAGAGAAGTTTCAGAGACCAAGATGATGTTTTTGCTGTCCAGCTGCAAAGTGAGGCCTTCAAGGTAGTGTACGCTTAAATACTGCGGCCTAATTGATTGATGACCAAAGTACTGAACTTTGTTTTCCCTCGTCTTAGGTTGAAATGAACCTCGGCACCATCCACATCCCAGCCTTCTACCCAACAACTTTTCCAGTTGGTTCAGGATTTCATGTTTTTATGAAGTCTAAGCAACAGCTTTGGAAGGCCCTGAGTTGTCATGAGCGCTTTCCAAGAAAAGAGGGAAGGATTCATACACCCTAGTGTCTTAGGCAGATGGATTGTTTATGTGAGCCAATTATCTTCTACTCCTTCATCTCTGTCTCAAACCGAGGATACCTTATCCTCTGATTCTTCTCCCAAGAATTTATCCTTATAGGATACTTGTCATAAAATGAAAAAGGAGTTCTAATAGGAATTGAAGGTATACTGACACATCCAGCTCAGGTACAGAGCTTTTGTGGACCTGTCTGAACTCCGGGTGTTTAGTGTTCGTTCAGTTATAGATGTTCTGGAAAATGCATTTGTTAATGGGTGTTTGGAGCCAGATCCCCTCTCCTCTGCTCCAAGGAAGCTTTCCTATTTCTGTGGGGTCAGTGATTTCCATAAATTCTTAAATAAGAACTTTTTTTTTTCTGATCTAGCACTGACGTCAATGGAGTCTAGCAAGGGTTCCTGGTTGGCACCATCCAGGAACATCATTCCCAATGACACTGCATAGAATACTCAAAGAATTTAGGGGAAATCATTTATGCATCTGCTACCCTGGTTTTCAGAGCCTTAAGCTGCCATTCTCATGTGCTTGCTTACCAACAAACAGTGTTGGAAAATGAGGGTCATGGCAGAGGGATCTTGGCCTTGTCTAATGCACGAAATGCTTAAACTGTGTTACCTCTTAGCCCAGGTTACCAAGCACTCCAAGATATGTGAATATGTTGTTGTGAATGCATCCTGCAGGACAAGGACAGTAGCACTAGGGTGAGTAATTTGGTGACATAATTGGCTGAAGACACAGCCTCTGCCATATCATGTGAAGGCAGAGTTCCTTAATGTACCTTTAGATTAAAGTCTTTGGTCCCTCTGCTGGAAGAGTCTTCAAAAGACTGGAGGAAAAAGCAAGACTGTGCAGTCAAATCAATCCATGTTTCAATCCTGGGCACCAGTATTCAGCAGAAATTACAGTACTGAATCATGACCTTCTTACCTCAGACAAGAACAAGGTTGGCAGTGGAAAGAAGGCCATATTTAGAAAAGACTGACAAGCTAAACCAAAAAAAAAAAAAAAAAAGATCATGACTGAGTGAATAGCCATGACTCAGCTTGCTTGCCTCCTGCTCCACGCAATCCCACCCCAACCCTTTCCTGCCCTGTACTTCTTGCCTACTCTCTGTCCAGTATAGGAGGATATCTTTAATTTATAAAGAAGTGGAAACCTGTAACTCGGGAACAGTGGGTCCTAAAATTTCTACAGCAAGGCTGCAGGTTACAGTTTCTAAGTAGAACAAACTTTTGGAGCATATCATCAGTACTAACAGACCAAGGGACCTTAGTGCCCTTCTACTAACAGACTTACAGGAACAGAATACTATGGAAAAGAGAGAGAGAATACAAAAAAGAAAAGAATAGAAAAGAAAAACTCACACATTCTATGTAAAGCTTTTCCTTGTATTCACAAAGGAAAGCACATGCAGACCCATATTAGACCTCTCTAAACTGAACAAATCGCTTATCATACTCTGATTCAGAATGTTGATCCTTCAAGTCCTCTTGCCTCTTTAATCCCCACAAACCTCTCCGATCACGCTGTACCTGAAGGATGCGTACCTGCACATTCGCATTGCAAGGGGCCACAGAAAGTTTCTGAGGTTTGTAACAAGGGTAGTGCATTATTAATTTATTTGCTTACCCCTTGGATTTGTTTGCTGCACCAAGAGCCATTACTGTATGCGTGAATCCATCAATAGCCTTTTGCAGGACAAAGAGCATCCACATTTTTCCATACCTGGATGGCTGCCTCATTCAAGCTGACTCCTCAGGGTTATTGTTTACATGGCTTCTTTCATTCTTATTGTGCCTGTAGTAATGTTGCACTTGAGGGAATGACAGTGGTACCTCTGGAACAGATGAGTGGCAGCATTCTTGGTCTCTGGAGGCCCACATTCATATCCTCCTCTGTATAAAGAAAGCACTGACATTGTGGATAGGGCAGTTGCACCTTAGTTTGGGATGCCTTCCAAACTACCACAGTCTATAAAAACTCTGATCACAGACTGCTGTAGAAGAAGGAACTGAAGCAGCTTGAAATATAGTTCTGTTGCAGAAGAGCAGCTCAGGCTGCTTGTAAAATGGATACCTTCTCCTTGTAATGGACTGGTCTGTTTCTGTACTCTTTTTTTTTTCTTCTTATACTTCTGATTCCTAGGGTATTGCAGAAGACCGAGGACAGGCTAAAAGTCATACTGATAACCCCCTTTTGGTCCAGACAGCACTGGTACCTCCCTACTGCTAAGATTAGCAAGAGTAAAATCAAGAGTTTGTTGAGCCCATGTAGGATTACTGAAATAAGTACAGTATATTGTGATCAAAGCATGAGGAAGAAGCACTTAAATGTGAAAAAAACATGGCTGTGGTTGTAGATCTAAGAACATTCCAACTGATTTAGGTACACAGAATTAACTAAGCTCATACAGAGAGCACTACTGTCACATATTACATTAACAAACAAGGGGGACTCAATCCTACATCCTATGCAGATTGGCAGTGCAGGCCTTGAGGTTGCACAGGAGGCAGACATAACTCTCTGGACAGCCTACAATCTATCCCAGAAAATTTTGGCGGACATGTTTAGCAGGCCCCAGACAGACCCACATGAATGGATGTTAAAATAGAGACTTTTATCTCTGTCTGTCTAAAATGTGAGTTGTGCCAGAAGTATTTTGCTTCACCAGAGAATGGGCAGCTGATAAAGTTCTGCTGTAGAAGAAGGAACTGAAGCAGCTTGGAAAATAGTTCTGCTGCAGAAGTGCAGCTCAAGCTGCTTGGGAAATGCATACCTTCTCCTTGTAATGGACTGGTCTGTTTCTGTACTCTTTTTTTCTTCTTATACTTCTGATTCCCAGGGTATTGCAGAAGAACGAGGACAGGCCAAAAGTCGTACTGATAACCCCCTTTTGATCCAGACAGCACTGGTTCTCCCTACTGCTAAGTTTAGCAAGGATAAAATCAAGAGTGCTGCCTCAGCATTTGGACCTTTTAACTTTGATCAAATGATCCTTCATGCACCCCAACTAGAGTATTCTAAGGCAGACAGTTAGGATGATTTTTTCCTTAGTCCCAGCCAGGTGCGTATATTCAGAGGATGTGCTAAACATTCGAGTAACTTACCTAGAAAAATGGAAAAGGTTTTCCCTCTAGTGTTTGTCCGGAGACCAAGACTTGAACACTGGGAAGGTGGCACTGGTCCTGGACAGTCTCTTGGACCTTTTCAAGATGGGTCTTTCCTATGCTTCCTTAAAGGTCCATGCTTATGCCCTTTCAACCTGCCTTGATATGCCCCGCCATATGTTCAATTAGCAGTGAAAACATTTGAGAATTTACTCAGATGTCAAAGAAAGGAAATCTCTCCACCACAGAACGTCAATTATGTGTTAGAAAATCTAATCTTGAAGTAATTGTTTCAAAAGGATCCATTTCCCCTAAGATATTTACCCTGAAAGATGCTATTTGTAATGCCTGTTGTATCTTCTAGAAGGATTTCAGAATTGCAAGCACTGATATGCAGGGAACCTTTTCTGTTTTTTCACCAGAGTAAGATGTACCTTCCTACCAGTCCCCCTTTCGTGCCTAAAGTAGAGACTGCATGGTCCTTAAATCAGACCATTCATCAGCCTGTGCATTTCCTAATCTTCAAAACAAAATTGAAAGAAACCTGCACTCTTTGATGTGCATAGATAGCTTTTATATGCACATAAAAGTAGCTAAAAGTTTTATATTCTTTGCCGAAGGTAAGGAAGGAAAAAGAGTCCATAAACAGTTTTTAAATTACCTGCATATTGTATTTGTTACTACTACTCTGCTTATGGTAAGCCTGCCCCTTACAGTAGCCACCACATTCCTCAAAGGAGTCAGTAACTATCTGTTTTAGAAGCAAGCTACCTGGTCTTAAGTTCATACTTTTTCTAAACACTGAGAACTAGGTATGTCATTCAGAGCCATGGCAGGGTTTGCCTCTGTCATCCTGCAAGGTCTGCTTTCCTTGAACACCTTTTAAAGCCAGGAACACACTGCTGTTGTGCTCTGGGAGACTTCTCACAGATGACGACTGCAGCAGTGGCTACAGTAGTATGATGAACATGGTAGTTGTGTTAGGAACTTAATGTAAATGTACATGTTGGAGCGCGGTCAGTGTTGAAGTCCATATTCCCTCCCTCTCACCACTGTTGTTCCTTTATTTGGCACCCTAAGGTTGGGGTAGGCCCCAGTTATATCCTTTGCCTTCCTTGTGTAATCCCTACAAGGCCACCCCCTTCTTTGATCATACTGTACTCTTGGGAGACGGAGATTGGAGACCTCTGGGGTGGACCTAATGTTCAGGGGGCTGCTCCTTTCTGATTCACTAAGCTCTGGTGCCGAGGTCAAGCTCTTGGCACAGCCAGGACAAGAAAATGTAAAGATAGTTTTGGCCAGCACCTCTGTTACTCCACTAACCCAGATTTTGTGTTATGAAAAAAACAAAAGCATTACACAAATTTTAGAATTTAACAATGGGAATGAAAAAAGGAACCACCAGAAAAAGTGCATGACAGGATGTGAAAAATGTAAATATTCCTGGTAGATCTTAGACACTCCTAATTTAAGAGTCACTGGTTATGACAGCACTAATAGATGTCTGGGATATTTCAACTGTAATAACAAAGGGATTTGTTTATTTAGCATTGTACACTTCTTATGGTGCATTCTATGTAGGAAAGATGAAGAGGGCTTAATGCTTTAGGAATTTATAGGCATGCATAAGACATTACACTTAAGAACAAAACAGCACCCTTTGTAGGCATTCTAGTGAATATAAACATTTTAAAAAGTTTTTATTTTTTATTTTGGAAAGAATATTAGTAATGTCAGGGATGGTTCATGGGAGGCTAGCCTGGAATATGGGGAGCTAGTCTGGCAGCTTCGGCAGAATGCAGCATAACACCCTGGTTTAATATAGCAATAACCCACGCCTGGGTGTGGGTAATGCTGGATTTACCCACGGTTGGTGTGGTTTGGTCACGAGGGCGAAGCCTGAGTGGCCAGACAAAGCCAACCATGGGTAAATACAGCATTGCCAACACCCAGAAGTGGGTTATTGCTATTATACGACATTATTTAAGAAAAAAAATAATTACTTTTCTTAAATAATGGCATTGTATAATGCCTCCTTGCTGCCCTTCCGCAGCTGTCTGGTATTCTGCGGCAGTTCTGATGTACTGCGCATGCGTATGCCTATGCAGTTCATCAGAGCTGTGGGCAAAAGCAACGGAGAAAGCAAGATCTCCGTTGCTTTTTACAAACTGTTTCGCTATGTTAAATGGGTTTAACATAGCGAGACAGCTTTAAAAAACAACGGAGAATCTCCGTTGCTTTTTTAAAGCTGTCTCGCTATGTTAAACCCATTTAACATAGCGAGACAGTTTTGAAAAAAGCAACGGAGAAAGCAAGATCCCCGTTGCTTTTTACAAACTGTCTCGCTATGTTAAAGGAGTTTGACATAGCGAGACAGCTTTAAAAAAAGCAACGGAGAATCTCCATTGCTTTTTTAAAGCTGTCTCGCTATGTTAAACTCGTTTAACATAGCGAGACAGTATAAGCAATGGAGATCTTGCGTTCTCCGTTGCTTGAAAAGAGTTATGGTAATGGAAAAAGTCCAGGTGACCGGACCTTTTTTCCATTACTATAACTGATTTACAATGTGCACGCTGACCAATCAGCGTGTATGTTTTTGAATATTAATGGGGGGTTGTTGTATAAATGATTAATATTTCAACTTCCAGCATTTTAAAGTTAGGGTCAGCTAAATTATAATAACATATTTAAAGACAATAATTTGAATTTATGTATTTTTTAAATAAACTGTTAAATGTATGTATGCTAGAATCACCTTACTACCCTTAATGTGCCTAATTTCATTGGATTTTGAAAGTTAAGCAGCGTTGGGCCTGGTTAGTACTTGGATGGGATACCAATTGGGAATACCAAGGCTGTAAAGATTTTTTATCTTTCTATGTAAAAAAACACTGTTTACATTTTCTAGCACCAAGTGTTGAATTGTCACATGACACACAGCCTGGTATTTACTTATTAACCTATCAGTCTGTGGACCCACATCCTGAACCTTGTATCTGTGAGGTTAAGACCATAACCATTACACCAGCCCCATCCCTAAAATTTATAGGACTGTGTGTGTTAGTGGAGAGCACATGATTATTTAAGGTTGTATATAAATGGTTTATTTACCAAGTATGGCAAACACTAATGGAGTCCTGAACTGTTAAGTGGCAGAAAGCACAAGATGTACTTATAGTAGTGATGTTTACCAGTTCGGCATTCTTTTTTTGATTTGTGGGAAGTACACACCTGTCATTTCTGCGCATTGTGATAGTACGTAAACATTGTAGCCTTTCTGTTCAGTGTGTAGGAGGAGTTACCACATGAACAACTGGTAACTAAATAGGAACATCACCTTAATGCAACAAAGAGCTGGAAGAGAACAGCAGCATGCGAGAGGAAGGTGCTAGCAGTGCAACTGCTTGCAGGTAGTATTTTAAGGTCTGGTGCAAACATATATGCCTTGAGATGTAATCATGTAAAATGTGCAGTTAAATCATGATGTCAGCTCAGTTAATGTTGCTTTGCCAATACCTCTTCAAGGCATTTTGATATTGCATGTTCTGAACACCTGTGTCATCAGGCAGCGCCCATTTTTTAGTTGAAACTTAAGTTTCACATGAGATACGTCATCATGTCATGAGCACACAGGACACGTATCCACAAAATGCACATAGTTAGAACCCAGAGGTCAGAGCAAAGCATGCACATATGCTACATCCTGTGACGCAAAGACCCGTAACATGAGATAGTTGTAACCCAATGAGCTCTATGCCAAACCCTGCATACCTGGTGGAAGTGTCCTTGTCATTGTGTGTGTGTAGATGTACATCAACAGGGAACCCTACTGTTTGTTGGTTTCACTTAAATGATGCTCAGTACGTCATCTCTGAAAAGTTGCCAATTTCTTGGAAAATGTAGATTTCAGAGATGAGCAACAAGGTTGGAGTTAGTGTGTGTGTGTGTGTGTGTGTGTGTGTGTGTGTGTGTGTGTGTGTGTGTGTGTGTGTGTGTGTGTGTGTGTGTGTGTGTGTGTGTGTGTGCGTGTGTGTGTGCGCGCGTGTGTGTGTGTCAATCATACAAGTTTCAGGGTGGGGGTGGGCTTGCCCCTTGGAAAAAGAGTGGCTTTGTGTATTATGACCTGAGGAATGCCATTGTTTCACTAGTGACAGCCACTGGTTTTAAATACTTTGGGGGCTAAATAATTACATATTAATTAAATGAGAAGTGATTATTTCTGGTAAACCCATATCAATGGCTATAACTGGTTTGCATGTAACAAGAGTGTTATTTAGGTGTTTACACAAAGGCACCCAAGCCTAGTGTCTGTTACTACAGAGTGTGAATAGCATGAACTGTCATCCTGCTCTCTTGTTGGCTGTGGCTAACACTACTACAGGTGGCCAATAGGTACCTTAGGTAATAAGTTATCTTATAAGTAACCAGATGCTCGGGCTTCCAGGAGTTCCCATCAGACCAGAGGTCAAAGATTTTATTCTAGATTCATTTTTATGTCAAGTAAAGTGCAGAACCTTGGATCTGTACTAGATGTCATTGGTCTACTCACCATTCCAGAGGAATCCCTCCATATAGTTATGTTACAGGCCATCCTCCCATCTTTGACAAGGGAAGACTGGATGTGCTTTTTCAATCTCCAGGATGCTTATCTGCACATAAATATGCAAAAGTATTAAAAAGGATTCTTTACTTCTGTGTATGATCCATCCACTGTCGGTTCCAGTCTCTCTGGTTTGGTCTCACCTCAACACCCCACATGGTCATGAAATGCATGGCATTGGTGGTAGCCTATCTACATATGAAGATCAGAGTTTTTGCTTTCTGGACAATAGATTGCCAGCACTGACTGTGAAGAAGTCTGGTAGGGTGGTCCAAAAAAATTAGTTAACACATTTCATTTGTCCACAAGGTTAATTTAATTCCTTTTTATAAAACTGAAAATCACACAAACTTTTACTGAAAACAAATACACTTTAGGGGCTACCCTAGCTCACAGTATTTTAAATCTACCGCTAAGCTTAACAGTGTATTGTCATTCTAGTGCACTCCAGAAATATTCAATGGTCTATGACATAAGAGCCACCTTTGATGCAGAAGGAAACTTCTTTCAGTGGCTTGCCACCAACCGAAGAACAAACTGCTTTTGTTCTTCATCTTTTGTCAAGGTATTGTTGAATTTTTCAATGAGGCTTATCTCTCGTTCTGCTGCTTCATTAACAATGGTAGTTTGGACACCCAATTAGAAAGTTCCTTGAAAATTGGATTGTCAGTCCACTTTGTGAGATGTTTCTTCAGGAATATTGCCTCTTTTGTTTATCCTCCTTCAATCAAGTGATCAAAAAATGACTCTTCTCTGCGTTAGAAGATTTCAGAGGTAACTGGTTCCATTTCATCTGTATGCATGAGACGATGACGTCATGGAATGTCTGGCAACGGTGGATGCTTTAAGTTTTGCACCATTTGTAGCTTTTTTTCCGGTGCGATTCTATCAAAAAAGTCAAGTGCTTCTAGCTACTCTGACGGAAACCACAGATTTTTGGAAATGGCTGTGAGCGTCTTGTCTGCAACAGTTTTATTTGGATATGTGTTGAGAGTCGACAGCAGTTCAGTGTCATTGTATGGAACCCTAATTCCCATCCGTGCTTCATTCCACTGTCAAACGTACACAAGACTGGCAAGGAAAGCCAAGTTAGTTACATTGCTGAGTTGTCGTGCTGTCTTCTGAAACTGTGCTCTGAATAGGAATAACTTCAGTGCATAAATCCTTGTCCCCATCCATCTTGTATGGTGTGTATGCCCTGGAGCTCAAACTGCCATACTTGGATATTGTCCACCAAGGAACAAGAGACAAGTGCAGTAATTTTTAATAGTCATCCCGCGGTTGTTGTGTTTCAGGGGCACGGGGTAAATAATCAATCATTTCTCAACGCACGCTGCTTTTGTACAGGATCCTGAAAGAGATTGTCACTTGCAGCTGAAAAATTGGACTGATTTATTGATGACCACTCCTTCTGAAATCACTTGTAAAGTTCAGTTTGTGGGCCTTCAGTTGGGACAAACAAGCAAGAGAAGATATTGGACAACATGATTGCCATAACATGATGATGACAGGCGATCCAGATTAGTTTGGTTCCAAAGCTTCTTCGATTCAAACGCAAGCTCCTTTGTGACATCCGGTATTACTTGCTGTCATATCAAAGACAACTTTAATTTTTTAAATAAGGTTCCATTTCTGGATAGCATCAACACAAATATTTGCTTGTGACTCTCCTGTTCCTTTCTCTATCTTTGTAATGCCTAGTATCGTTTCCTGACCATTTCCAGTGACAATAATAGCATATCTGTTTACACTTGTCTTGGATCCATCAATATCAGGTAACCTTTTCCCATCCCAGTGCAAAAGAAGAGGACCTTTAAAAGAAATTTTTTTGTTCTGCTGCTGCAACTTCTCTCCTAACTTGTGTTCAAGATCATCTGATTGAACTTCTAGAGAGCTTTATATCAGTAATCTCATGACCAAGGGCCTGAGCAACAGCTCTGGCAACAAACACAGCATTCCAGTTGGCAAGACTGATACGATCTAAGGCACCAACAACTGCAGGAGATGCAAAAATATTCTTAGTTGTTTTGGTCAATGATGAAGTACTGGCAACCTCAATAGACACTGATTTCATAGTCAGATATTTATCTTCACTTTCAGACTCGTTGGATGATGTTGAAGAAAATTCATATGTTATACTGGTAACAGCTTTGGTCTGCCTTTCCTCATACCTCACTTTTGTCATTTTCTTTTCCTCGCGCTGCTTCTGTCTGCATTGTTTTGCAGTTGCTTGAAGGTCAGCTAAACTACAGCAAGAAAGATATGTTCTAATTTTGCTTTTCTAGGAATTCTCGATCTTCATTTTTAAGTTGTCTTAACATCTTTTTTTGATATATCAAACAACTGTCCCAGTTTAGTTTAAAGATGATTTTTCATTCTATCACCTTCTTGTTGACAAGTTCTGTGTTTCTTTAGGGACAAGTACTCTTTGTGTAGTTTCTTCAGCTTCCTAACGCAAGAGTCTGTGTGTTGTGTCGGTATTCTGGCTCAATCCCATACAGCCATTAATGACTTATATGCCAACTTATAACTTTCCGGTAAAGGTTTTCCTTCTTCATAGTGATGACAATTGACCAGTAAAGACCATCCAGTCTATGTGGCAGTCTTCCAATTGACAGGTGACAGATTGACTTCCCAAGGAGCCAGTTTTCGGGTCCAGATTGCAAACTAGAAGACACCATATAAACTAATTATACACACCTACATACACACACAAGCAAACAATGCATGTTGGGGCAACCTCTGAATATAGTCTAATCAAAACTGAAATTTGACAGGTGAGTAAGACATACTAAGTGGACAAAAATAAACCTTGTGGAGATAATATTTGACAAGGTTGAGTTTTTGCTTACTGCTGTGGACCACAATTTGCTGCTTTTGCCATTCCCTTCGGTGGGAATCACTTTTTGGTTTGTGAAACCGTCAGTTCATTCCTACTCATACCCTCTCATATGGACTGTTAGTACTGCAGCAGGTCTGGTTTATTTACTTCTGAACAAAGTACAGAACATTATTAATTGATTTTTTTGCAACTTCACAGAATCTCTGAAAGAGGAGTCTGCAGATTCTGTGACTTTACTAACAGGAAAAAACATTTTGTTGCTTCCAACAAAAAAAGTTCTTCAGCATCAAAAAGGAAAGTTGCAGTAGTGACTTTGTGGTATACAAGGCCATCTGCTCCAAATGCAAGGCCTTCTACAATGGAAAACAATCAACCCCCTAAAGAAAATAATATGTAGACATCTATCTAGTAACTTCTGGACATCTGCAGCCCACTGGCCCAGACATGCACGAGAATGCAGCAATGCCAAGTTCACTTTTCATGCAGTAGAAAGAATAGAGAGCAACCTACTGCAGGGCGACACTACCAACTGTTTTTATTTTATTTGTATGTCTGTATATCATGTTTGTCATTTTAGGCAGCTCTTTTAGGCATACATACATACATACAGATATTTCAAGCATGGAAATGAATGCCCTTCCAGCTTGCCAATATATTAGAACAGTTATTCCCATAGTAAGTGTCCTGGCTGTTTTTAAAAAATATCTGAACTAGTGCTTGCTTTAATGTAATTTGGTAGTATGTTCCATGCATTAATTGCCCTTTCACAGAACCAGTTTAATACACTTTTCATTGCTGTAGAGTCTTCAAGATAGGTTGTCTGATGATTCTCTTGTACTTTTTGATAACCCCAAACATTTGCTGAGGTAGTTGTCTCTAAATGTCCCATATACCTGAATAAGATCTCCACTTACATATCTGTATGAAACACTGTATGAGTTCAGATATTTTAATCTTTTGTAATAACTTAAATTTTCACATCCATGGATGCCCATGGTATATTTCCACTGTTCTCTTTCCAGTTTACTCATGCTTGCTTTCTTATAAGGTTTCCATATTATTCCATATTCATGTTTCAGTCTAATGTAATTAACAGTGACTTCATCATTTCTGATTTCCTAGAGTTTACAAAGTTTTCATACAACTTACAGTTCCATAACCATTATTAACCAATTGGTTGATATGATTAGAAAAACTCAACGCTGGATCTACCCATATACCCAGGTCTTTAAATGAATCTACAGTTTCGATCAGTGTGCTGTATTAAATATTCAGCTTTCAGTTTATGTCTCCCAAATCTCATACACTGAATTTCTGATGTATTTGTCAGCATGGTATTCTCCTGTGCCCAAATGGTCAATTTAGTCAAGTTCTTTTGCAGACCTGCCAATCTGTAACACATGTAATCAGTTTACCCAAGCTGAAGTCGTTTGCATACAGACTGTGTAACACCTCAGATGAAAAAGATAAATCTGTAAGATAGAAGCTAAACAAGTATGGGTCTAGGATAGAGCCTTGTAGGACACCCTGACTGTAACCAAGAATTTCACCAGTCCAGTTGGCTGTAAGGATACTTGCCATGTCCTATTTGTAAGCCATACGGTGGTACAGCGGTAGCGTTGTTCCCTCACAGCAAGAGGTTCTCTTGTTCGATTCTCGACTGGAGTGCCTTCTGTGTGGAGTCTGCATGTCCTCCCTGTGGTTGAGTGGCCTCCGAAAGATATGCATGAATGGGCGTGCCTTCGCTGAAGGTTAGGCGTCGGGCTGGCAACTTGGCACCATAAAAATCTACTACCAATAATTAGTGGACCGGAGTTCCACTGTGGCGACCCCTAACCGGAAAAAGCCGAAAAGACAAACAACAGCAGCTATCCATCTTATCAATAGTACATCAATACCTAGTAGTTCTGTTTTGTGTATGACCCTTTCATATGCTGAAATTAAATCTATATAAATTACATCATAGCACAATTTTTCATTCATAGCTGTTATTATATCGTTATAGAACATCATGTTATAGGTGGTACTAGATCTATTTTCAACATATGCATGTTGATGTATGGATTTAAGTCCCAACCTTTCCATTTCTGGCAGTAATTTATCTAATATTATAGCAGGCAAGCCTCTGAGTAGACAAGGGATCCAACTAGAGTAAGTCAATAGTAGTAAAAATAAAAACAAAGGTGGTTCCACACGGCAGGAGATAATTGCAGAAGAAATTTATTGCAAAAAGTAAGCAGTTTCGTGAATAACATTCGCTTCTTCAGACTGTTTAAGAAACAAAATGGCACACACCCTTGTATATGCTCATTCAACCAATCATGCTGCAAATGAAGCCTAATTGCTTTAACTTAATGCCAAATTAATTAAAAGCAGCACTCTGCAAACATTTTAAATACATAAAAATATATGTGTAAAAAATATAAATACAAAATTCTATGTCTAAGTAACGGAGAATAAACAAATATACTTGTCAATAACATAGTAGACTATGCTAGTTGCTCATAACTTTCAATTAAGTATAAAAACAGTAAAAACTAATATACATACAACAAAATACGCCTCTAAAACATGTCTGACTCAAGAATTGTAAAGCAGAGTCTGTAGTGAGATCATACCTACTACTAAACAAAGCTATTAATACACATAATATAATAATCAATGCTTAAGGGCTCTCGCCTTCAAAAAGGGCTTAAGGGAAACCCTATTATTTAGACCGGGAGGTTTGTCTGCTTGAAGACGTACGATCCATTTTTGCTCATAGGATTCAGTTCTATTACTCAGGTCACCTTTTCTTAAAGTTTCATGCATAATATCCAAAACAAGAAAATTGAACGTATGGTCAGTACCTGTTTTGGCTACATGCAGAGCTAGGGCATTTGTATCTTTAGCATTAGTAATGTCTCTAGTGTGTTCTAAAACTCTGTCTTTTAATACCCTATTCGTTTTGCCTACATAGAATGGAAAACACACAGTGCAATAGCAGAAATACACAACATTACAAGTCTGACAATCCGCATAGAATTTACTATCTATTTCAAAACCAATGTGGGGATGCTTAAAATATCCATCATTGTGTATATGTGTACAAGCCGCACATCTCCTACACATATACATCCCCATTCTATCTGACAGAGTATGTGGTGTTGCATGCTGTGTTTTATAACATAGTTGTCTCTTGAGGGACTTGTTATTCCTAAAGGCAAACTGGGGTTCAGTAGCTATAATGCCTTCTAGCTCATTCACAGTTGAAAGAATATCCCAGTTATTCCTAATGACATTGCAAACCATATGTATATCACTAGCATAAGTCAAGGGCATCCTAATCTTATTGCTACAGCCTTGGGTTGCTGTAGGAGTACCATTGACATTGCTATTAATAGTAGCATTAGAGCTGGAATCATTACATAAATATGGTCTACATCTCCCCTGCCTTTCACTCCAGGCCTGGGCTATCTGTATATCAATGGCCTCAGCCTTGTAGCCTCCCTCAATAAACTCTTGTTTAAGGGTATGCAGCACCATCTTCAGTTGGGCATCTTCACTATAAAGCCTCATCGTACGAAAAATCTGACCTCTAAGCACATTAGACTTAGTATGCCTCTGATGCATATTAGTATTATGCAGGATGTTGTTCTTCCTCACTTCCTTCCTAGACATGGTTGTGGAGACATTTTGAGCCATGTCTTTGGTTACCTTAACATCAAGAAATTCCAGCCCCACTGCTGAATATTTAGAGGTAAACCTAAGAAACCCATTCAACTCATTCAAAAAACAGATGAAATCAAGTAATTGTTGTTGTACCTTGCCACAACAAAAAAATGTCATCCACAAACCTTTTGTACCACTTGATGCAAGTGCAGTAGGTATTGTTAGATAGGATATATTTGGCTTCCCAGTTTGCCCGGGAGAGGTTGGCGTAGCTATTGGCACAAGCTGTCCCCATAGCCACACCTACCCCTTGGATGTAATACTCATCACCAAAAATAAACAAATTATTCTCGAGTATAATCTTGAGAAGTGAACAGATCAAGGACACTTTATTGTTTGGGACATTGTTACTGAGAAGCATCTCCCTTACGTTCTCGATGCCCCAGTCATTGGGAATGACTGTAAACAGGGACTCTACATCTAGAGTCACAAAGAGGCAAGGACCCTGAATAACCTCAGTATAATTATTCAACTCACTAAGAAAATACTTAGTATCTTTAAGGATGGTGCTACACTTATCCAATACATCATGCAAGTTCTTTTCTACAAAAATAGAGAGAGGTTCAGTAACCCAACCTCTACTTGAAACAATAGGATGCATTGGTGGAGTTGCAAGGTTCTTATGTATCTTGGGGAGCCCATATAGCATAGGGACCACAGGAAAATCAACTTTGAAATACTCAAAGAACTGTTCTGAAATCATCCCATTAATCAATAAATCAAACACGAGGAACTGGACCCTTTCAATGCAGCTTTTCAAGACTTGACCAGACACAATAGTATATGTATTAGAGTTGCTTAAATGATCTAGCATAGATTGTACATAGTTATCCTTGTCCATCACTACTATACCACCCCCCACCCCCCCCCACCCCCCTTATCTGCAGGGCGGATCTCTGTGCTATTTATAAGTTTAAGCTCAAGCAAAGCTTGAGTTTCTGCAAAGGACAAATTAGCATAACCATTACTACATCTTTCAGAGAATTTCTCTCTCAATTGTTTGTCACAAATGTTAACAAACAAATCAATAGTCGCATTACTTGGTGGTATATACATGTGCTGGGTTTCTTAAAATTACATTCAATAGCACTGGAGTCCTTAAACATTGTTTTCAGTGTAAGTGTTCTGCCAAAAAGTCGTAAATCTTTCAGTACATAAGTTAAATTGGCTCGTTATGCCGGTGCAAAGAACAAACCTCTGTTCAGAACGCCAAGTTGCATCTGCGTCAATATAACAGAAGAAGTATTGAAGACTAAGCCAGTTTGTACCTTTTCTCTGCTCTCAAATCTTCCTAGTGGCTGTGCAAACGTCGTGCCTTCATGTTCTGTGCTTGATTCTTGGATCTTTCAGTTTATGTCTTCCAAATCTCATACACTGAATTTTTGATGTATTTGTCAGCATGGTATTCTCCTGTGCCCAAATGGTCAATTTAGTCAAGTTCTTTTGCAGACCTGCCGTATCTGTAACACATGTAATCAGTTTACCCAAGTTGAAGTCATTTGCATACAGACTGTATAACACCTCAGATGAAAAAGATAGTAAGATAGAAGCTAAACATGTATGGGTCTAGGATACAGCCTTGTAGGACACCCTGACTGTAACCAAGAATTTCACCAGTCCAGTTGGCTGTATGATACTTGCCATGTCCTATTTGTAAACCATACAGCTATCCATCTTATCAGTAGTACATCAATAACTAGTAGTTCTGTTTTGTGTATGACCCTGTCATATGCTGAAATTAAATCTATATAAATTACATCATAGCACAATTTTTCATTCCTAGCTGTTATTATATTGTTATAGAACATCAAGTTATAGGTGGTAATAGATCTATTTTCAACATATGCATGTTGATGTATGGATCTAAGTCCCAACCTTTCCATTTCTGGCAGTAATTTGTCTAATATTACCTTCTCCATTATTTTCCACAACATGAAAGTAGACTTAAGGGTGTGTATGACTCTCGGTATGTCCTACTCCCCTTTCTCTTAAAGACAGGTTTAATAAGGCCATGGTGTCTCCAGTCATGAGGAATCTCCCCATATTTATACGAGCTAGTAAATAATAGATATAATGTTACCGTAAGTTCTTCCTGAATTGTTCTCGGGTCATTTATTACTAATTCCATCTCCTCTCCATGCTTTATTTGGATCCAGTTTGCATAGTTCTTTTTCAATATGATTTGATTTGATTTCAGTGTCTGAGGTTAGCTGGATGTCACTAGGACAACTTATTACCCCCTTTGTAGAGCCAAATTGTTTTGCATATGATTTTGTAAATGTATCTATAATCTGTTAACAGTTTCTGAGACTAAATTTTAGAATCTATACACAATTTATCAAGTTGTGGGTCTTTACTTCTTCCACATCTTGTGTATCTATAAAATGGTTTCCTGTTATGCTCAATATCTTTATATACATTTTATTCAAAATTTTCTTTATCTTGTATCACATTATACTTAATTTGTTTGTGCAGCTTGTTTTAGTTCTCAAAGTTCTATTTCAGTCTCTCTTCCTTTTCTTATATTTTTTGTCTGTCACCTTAATCAGGTATCTTGTTCTTGTGGAAGTATATCCCCCTGATATTGGATGCCTAGATCCTGATGTTAAACATTTTTTGCACTCAATTTCTCTCTTAAAACCTTCCACATTCCTTCTGCAGTTTTTCCACTGAATACATCACTCCAAATAGTTTTATATAGTGACTACCTTCCCTCCATATAATCTGTAATTGATCTGTGTATTGCTTTACATTTCAGTTTGCAGAATTATCTAGCAACAAATTACTCTTTTTAACCCCATGATCACTGCTGCCATCAGTGGTGGTAAAACTTGACATGAAGTAACAGTAATTTCTTTAGGAACTCAATGTCTAGTATGTTCCTCTTTCCCTTGTATGTTTTTTTTATTTTTACAGTCTGAAGCAATTGTTATTCCTGAACATACGTTGTCAATAATTTCCTTACTAATGTTGTTGAATCAATATTATTCCAGTCTGTTTCTGGTAAATTTAAGTCTCTAGCCACTATTATTCTACCCTCCTGTGTTTCATGCAAGAAGTGTGTGAATTCCTGTAAATCATTAGCACTTGACTTTGGTGGTCTGTACACTCCAACAAATGTTATATGTGCCAGGGTTGTCTTTATTGTCACAGTTGCACAATCTGTAGTATTGGTGTTATTATTGAACATGTAATAAACATGGATCTAATAAGTGTTTTTAACCCCTATCATAACACCTCCACCTGATTTTTTGTTAGAATGTCTGTTACAGTAAAGGCATTTATACCCTGACAGAACTGGTTTCCTACCATTGTTCTTATGTTTCACAAACAATAACATCAGTGTTGTGGCAATGTAGCAAATTTTCCAGTAAAAAAAAAAAAACTTTATTATTAATGCTTCTAGCATTAACAATCATCGGAGATGCATCAAATGTTGCTGTCTGTGAAAAGTAAAATTTTTGACCTAGCAAAAATCCTGCCTTATGTATGTCAAATATTGCAAAATATCTTCAAATATTCTCTTCCCTGACCTTGACACTTGCACGTCATCCTGTGTGAATACGCGAGTGCTCAAAATTAGGCTTGGATACTCTACACATTTCCATTTTTTTCAATGGAACATTTTTTCATGTAGGTATTTAACCAAAAAATCTTTTAATTTATGGTAACCTGACTCTTCTCCTTTCTGTATGTGATTTGTGAAAAATATGTAATAACATCTGTATAGGCTATGCTGTCTAAAACAGTTACAAGTTCTGTAATAACAGAGAGTCCTTGCGGATCAGATCATGTGTACCAACATGAATAAAACAGATCTGTACTTCCTTTACATTAAGACCTTCTAAAGCCTTGTCTCACATCCTGTAGTTTTGCTCCTGACAACCATGACACCTTTCAGTATTCATTATCCTCTCTGCAAATGTAAATATCATTTCCTCTAATAATTGAATGTCCAATTACAAGAATATCTTTTTTGACCAGATCTGAATAATCTTCAACTTCTGATACTGTAATATTTTGTCTATCAATTGTTACAAAGGAATGATCTTCATCACCATTAGTCTTATTAATACCACTGTTTTCATTGCATATTACATTTCCAAGCATATAGTTCTCATCCAGCTGGCTTTGTACATCCACAACGTGAGCCTTGTTGTCAGAGTCCATCTTTCTCATCTTTTTTTTACAGAAATGTTCTTCAATCCTTCCATGTTCAATTTTGATTTCTTCCTTTTCACCTACCCTTTGCCTCTTTTTTTTTCTACCTTCTCTTTTGAAAAAATGCTGCCTTTTTCTGTAGACTGAAGGATTTCTGATAGAAAAATGGAAAAATGTTATCATTGTCTATAATCTGTGTTACATAACAAAGCATTGTCCTTTTTTAGTGCGCATTCTCTTTACTTTACAATTATCAGTTTCTTTTTCTTCCTTGCTGTTTGCTGTGAACGTCTCCTTTCTTTCTTTTTTCTTTCACTTTTAAATGCTCCAAGTCCTCAGATTGCTGTATACTTGTATCCAGAATTCCAAAGTTGTCAGGGACATTGCTGTGTTTCATAGGGGTTAAGTGATCTTTACAGACAATAGACACATCCTTTCTTAAATGTGTTGTATTTGCTTTTTGTCTAACATCATTTATCTCACCAGTCCAGTCATTAATTAATGTAACAGTTCTCCAAGCAGTGCCAATTGCATAAGTGCAATAGTCTTCAGTAGGTCTGGATTTACTACTAATGGTAAGCAAATCATCCAACTTTTGACATGAGGAATACAGATCCTCAGTGTTATCAGGTGTTACCTTTATACACAGCATTTATTACACTGTACAAGATACTTGTGCTTTAGCAGCTCATTAATGGTGTACTCATTTAAGGAATCCATATTCAGCTTCAAATGAATAAAAGATTCTAAAAGAAAAAAAATAATCAAAAATGGTTACTGTAGAATTCAAAGAGAACCTTAAATCAACTTCTATGAGAAGAGTCACACAAACACTATACAACTAAATTAAATACAGTAAAGCTGTTGCTTGGACCGTACAACTTCTGGAAGTCCCATAAAAGGTGGAATTCCTTTGCATTGCTCACAAATGTGCAGAGTAGCTTCTTCTGACTATCGCTTGCAGTTGCACCTCTTTTTAACAGTAAAGATCGATAAATCACAAACCAAGACAGGATTGTTTGGATAAGCTCTGGATGATAGTTCCTTCTATGATTTGATGAAGCCATTTCATAAAAGCATGTTTGATCTGCTTTAGAGTACAATTCATTGAAAAGTGCAATCTTTAAGCGTTCCTTACAGATGTATGTAATCTGCATTTCCCTATAAGATGTCCATCTAGGTATGGAATTTGAAAGGCCTGGTTAATATTAGTAAATATTTACTAAAACAAACATTCCTATGTTCAGCTATAAGAGGTAAATATATTAGACTCCCCCACCACTTTTAGACTGTACGGCACTGTAACCATCAGTCAATTTAGTTATTCAAATTAACTGTTAAGGATGCCTTAATAGGTTATTGGACTCTTATTCCTACACACTCTTCTTTACCTCAGATCTCAATGAGCTACTTAATAACCAATTAAACAAGCATAGCACAGTCACTACCACCAGCCAACAAGCTCAGAAATACCTTTATCTAGTTGTTTAAACACATTGTTAGAGTATAAATAAAGCTGTTAGCATACTTGAAAAACTAGACCTTAGGAAACCCATCTCTCTGGGTGCAGACACATATCTGTAATTGCAAATTTTACCATTCCTGTTCTCTACTTTCTATATATGTACAAATAAAACTATTACTTGGAATTAACAAAAACAGTCATCAAGTCTAATTAGATGAGAAGATTACAAAAATAGCCATTGTTCAGCATTGGATTTCCTTAATTGTAACTCCTCCAAATCAGGTTCCAGCAGTTGGGTGGGGGGTGCATAGTGGTTAGTGTCTTTACCTCACAAATGCAGGATATCGGGGTTTGATTCTGACCAGTAGTTATAGGCTAGGCTTATAATATTGTGCAGACTGATAGCCTAATATTTTCCTATGAATCTATGGCAGAAACAATGTTTATATGCAGCCTAGTATAGGGCGCTGCAAAGGTCTCGCAATAGACATTCTCTAAACATTGGTCACAGCAGTCTGATCCTCCAGAGGAACCAGTTAGGATCTCTCCAGTGCTTGTTAGTACAGCTTGCTGTATTGATTGGGGCAAACCCTTCAACATTTCATTACTTGGCCACAGGATGGTCTCTGGGACATGACATCTACAGGTGTCATCTTCGCATATCAGCACTGGAGATGAGAGCAATTTTCCTAACTCTCTAGGTTTTGCTATCTTACAGAATATTTTTCCTCCTGTAGTACTAGCAGCACACTTGGACAATATGGTTGGGGTCTAGGGGTATGAGGGTCCTGCTCCCTTTACTGAGAAGCAGTGAGAGAGAGGGGAGTGGGAAGTTTCAACCTAGCATTTTATAGCTTCCACACCTATACCAAGGGTAGCCAGGTCTCTTGTGGACAAGCTCAGTCATTCTCTTTTGATGTTCCATGAGTGGTCACTCATTAGGACCACTGCCAGGGTGTTGATTTTGATGTGGGACTTCCCAGTCTGTAGTTTACACTGTTTGCTTGAACCAATGCCAGTGCCTGAAATTTTTCTTGATGATCCTTTTGCTCAGTAGGCAAAGCAGGGTTGGATTAGTCCAGGTCTGGTCACTGAAGCTGGGCTGCAGTAGTTCAAGTCTGGCCAATGCATGGGTTACCTTATACTTTTCTCCCATTTTTTCTGATGATGAAATATATCCTGAAAATCATGCTTCACTGACCAAGGTAATGTTAGGGGTTCCATTTTGACCCTGGCAGATTTGTTTCCCTGTTTTGAGCAAGTTTCAGGTACATTCTCTTCTTAGACTGCCTATGAAGAAGACTGTCTTGTCAAACTTTTAAGGATCTGAGGTTAACAGCTAGGCTACTCTACTTCTTTTGGTAACTGGGGCTAAAAGTTTCTTGAGTATGGTGATATTTGGTCATCTTAGAAGTCTTTCACCTAGAAGATGTGCCCCCTTTTTCAGTTTCTGGTTTCATGGTTCTTCAGTATTTGCTGGAAAGTTGAGTATAAGGTATTCTTCTGTTAATATACAGATGGCTGCCATATCTAGAAGTCTGTAACCTTCATTTATGCATTTTCTTTATGGTAGAGAAGCTGACTGTCCCATGTTTGCACCTTTCTTAGTAGCTGTGACTTCAGCCAGAAGGATATCTGTATTACAGGTCTTGAGTCTGTGCTCTTGTATCTGGCTTTCCTCAATGAGTTTCTTTGAGGGCTAATATCTCTCTTTTTTTTTTTTTTCCAGAAGTCACTGCTGAGTCTAACCTTGATCAGTCTATTGAATTTTGAGTAGTGTGCAGAGATTTCCTTATGGTGGAAAACGTATGTTATACTGTATGCATGTCCGCAGGCAGAACCAAGGCATTCAGGAAGGATGATTGACTTATTTCTTTCATTTGGAGAAAGTATAGCAGAAGGTTACTAAGCCCTGTCTGGCCCATTAGCTTTTGAGTTTTAGTTTATTTATTTATTTATTTTTTATTTTACATCTGTTGACCGGGATAGTCCGACTGGATGCATGTCCATTTTCAGTGGAGGCCCGGGGAGAAAAGCTCCAAGGTATAATAATAAGACAATAAATAAAATAATTAGCCATCCTACCTTTCATCCCCCAATTTCTGTTGTGTAAAGTTAGTGATCTGTTTATGCACTGCATTTAGCTTGCTAAGAGTCTGGAAATATAGGAGGACAATAGTGCAGGCTATCATGGGTAGGACAAACTGCAAGAGTAGCCTGGGAAAGTTTTAGTGACCACGCTAAGCATGTGTGTAACACCCAAATTCCAAAGGTTAAAGAAGACAAAGTCCTCCAAGCAGCTCAGACATTAAAGTAAGTACATAGCTTTTACTTTTTTAGATGAGGGCACATGTAAATTCTGTATTTCATGCCCCTTATAATTTGGAATGTATGCATTCAGTTTTTTGTTCATTGCAAACATATCTCTCTTGTGAGTTCCTTCCAGCAAGGGGCATCAGCACTACAAATGAATGGTGTACATTCAGGAACTGAAAGGTGCACACAAGGGATTTCTGTAGTGGACATCTTAGCAGAAAGCAAGTATCCCTTCCTTGTGTGTTTTCTCCAGTCCCTGACTGAATGTACATTGCAGACATCCCTTATTTGTGGGTTCATGTCAATGTCTGATTTCTTTTCCACTTTTTTTCTTCCTCTTTTTGTGAATCCTTTGTTTGTAGGCATATCATTACTACAGTCAAAGGGATGTTTGCATTGATTATGTAATAAGGGACTAGAAGAAGCATACAAGGAAAGAATGTTTTCAATGAACAGGTGATAAAAAACTGGAAGGAGCACGCAATGAATGGATATTGGCATTCTGCTTGCACATTCATTGCAAACATCCCTTCCTTATGTGCCCCTTCCAGTCCCTGATTTCTTGTCCACCTCCTCTTTGTGCATCCTTTGTTTGTAGTGTTGACTATCCCATGTTCACCCATCCTTTTGTGTCACTGTCACCCTTGTTTGTCTAGTTTGTTAGATTTGCACTTCCTTTCCTGCCCATGTTTTCCATTCCCTGTGCATTTTGTTTGTACTGTCCCTTCCATTTTTTCTGCATATTAAAGTTGAGCCTTACCCCACCAAAAATATAAATAAATAACAAATGGCCTTCTTGCCACATGCTTTCCCCTGTTGAGTAGTGTTCTGCTTGATTCCACTGCATTGCATTTCTTCTTTTGTTCACTGTCCCTCTATTTCTTTTGGAGTCAAACCTTGTAAATCGTGTTCCTGTTCCCCACATATAACCCACACCACCGCCACATTTTTGGTCTTTTATATCTGTGTCTACTGGATGTGTCATGTGGCCCCATTTGGGACACATAACATGATTTTTCCCTTTAGTTTATCTGCAGCATAGCTGTGGAAGTAGTTTTGCAGTATTAAAGTATGCGTGTATCATATCCTTGCAAGTGTTTGCTACATACGTAGTTTCATAGTGGAGTACTCCAAACTCGGCCATTGCTTACTCTGTCTGACTTCTTAAAATTTCATTTCCATTCAGTTGACTTCTTTCGTTATTTGGAGTCTTTAGCATCTAGGTGAAGTGTTCCTTTTTTGTGTGATACCATCTACAATGTTTTACATCGCATCTAGAATTCTGTCCTCTGTTTCAGCAGGCTCCGTTGTATGTAATATTAAGCTTTTGAGTAGTCTGTTGCTTAAGATCTAGAAGGGTACTGACAAACCTAGATTCGGTTAAGTCTTGCACTATTCATCACTGTAGACTTTATAAACCCTGTAAGTTTTCCTGTTTTCTTCTGTAACTAATGCTATAAGAGTTTAGTGATATTAACCTTTTTCAGTGTGAAAGCATAAATATTCCCGATTACAGTTTTTTGTAAAGTTAGTCTCTGGATTGTAAACAAGTCATGTTGACAATGTTTCAGACTTAAAATGATGTGTTATATTCAGTGTTTGGTTGAACAAGTTTTTCAATAGTTCTACCAACAAGGTACTATCAGAGGTATATTTGAAGATTCAAACGTCTGAGCAGACCATATCTCGAATGCTACTCGATGACATAAGACTATATATTTGGTATGAAAGCAATCTTAATGGTAGTCACTGATGCAAGAACCTTCATGTTGGCAAGTGCAGTGACGTCAAGAGTTTTGCAAATGGAATCCGGCTTGAAAATATTTGGACCTATAACAAAGGGCAGAAAAGTTTTCATTCCTTTGCCAGATACATATATTGGGCAGTGTTTCCTAAAGCATAGCATTAGTTTTTCCAGCATTTAATGCAGTGCAGCAGCTCAAAACCACATATGCCACAAATCACGATAAACAGGTTGCAAAAGAGTAACACTCTAAAAATGTTTTCCTGATATTGAATGCACAAAATGAACTCTCTACTTAATAAATTCAAACTGAAGACAATACCCACATCTTAAAGTGCCTTTCACAGACTGTACTGTTTTCAGAGTTCTAGATTTTGTAGTAGAATTTAGTAGTTTAACACTGAATGCCAGGGTATGTTCTGCTCCCATTACCCTACATTGGATAGGCCAATTGGAAATTAATGAATGTGGTGGATTTCTTAAACATGTACTCCTTTAGCAGTGGTTTTATTTTTTTTTTATTTTATATTTGTTTTCTGAAGTAGTGCACTCATCAAATTTGACCATTTGCATCTTCAGCACAGGTGAAAGAAAATATAACAGCAGGGCGAACAAAAAATAATACAAATAAAAAAGCCACATACTTTGTATGTACATAGATTGATCGGGTGCTAATGTAAATAATTTGTAGAAGAATGCTATTCCGTGTTCCTCATGTTCTGCATCTGTCCTTTAGGTGTGGAGCTGAAAATGGTTTACTTTTAAAATATTAGTCAGTTTGGTGGAGCAGTCTTTTATGCATAGCCTGAGTGTCAAAATAATAATTGTGCTTCAATAAAAGAGGTTGTTTTTTTTTTACATACTGCTTGAGTAACAAATTTAATCTGATTCCTTATTTAAAGCTGAAAAGCAAATGACTGACTTATTCCTGTCTAACTGAATGTGTTTCGTTATTGGTGCTTTTTGTACATGTAACTTGTATCTTACATTGTTGTTATTTCCAAATTTCTTTTATTTAGTATTATTGCTAAGTAAGTGGAAAAGCAACCAATTAACAGAAATTCATAAATCCATCAAGACTGAAAAAATTAATTTACAGTAAGATGTATCGAACTATAGACATATCTATACAAAAATGTGAAACATGCTAAAAAAGAAGAAAGGGGAAAAGTAATAGCACAGTTTCAAGTATGAAAATATTAGATATTGAAGATTTTACAAAGTAGGTTTTGTTGTTTAATTTATATCAAGGATTGTATACCAGTTTTCATTAAGATGTCTTCTTGTTGTGAAGTCAAATCTGTAAAAGACCCGATATATTTATTTGCCATTTTTTGAAACAAGTCCATGAAAGGTTTTTACAGTCTAGCCAGTTTTTGTGATGTAAAATTTGATTAACACAAGCATTATTGCCAGTATGTATATATTTTTTGAGTGTTACTTTATTAGGAGGAATATTAAGAAGAGCAAATTTCTTTGTAAAGATTTTTTCGTTAAGGCACAACTTAATAAGCATATTTTTAAATGAGCTGCACAGCTGTGTTGCATATTTTCAGCTCTAGAAGATATGTAACAGATTTGCATTGTCAAATCCACATGATCGACATGTTGGTGAAACTGTTGAGAATATAGTAGCTAATTTAGACTTGGACCAATAAGCATTGCTTTAAATCATGAACTGAGTACAACATCAAAAAGGATGGATTTGCTTGTTTCATTGAATGCTGGAGAATTGTCCTTTATTTTTGTCCACTAGTTTGAGAGTATGATGTTATGGTTATATCTAATTGAGGAAGCAAATCTGTATAAATGTGAAAGTTGCTCAAATGAATATAGTCTATAGATTCTAAACTGACAATGGGGTATTTTTGTGTATTAAATATAGAATTTGATTTAAGATAGCTACATATCCTATCGGTAAATTAACACTTTGCTTTGGTTTACTAATTGAGAGTGGATGTGCTTAATAAAATCCTAGATTGTTTTATCTTTTATTAAGGTGTATTTAGATAGGTCTAACATATGGTTATTAAGTTTGAAGTTAGGATTTATGTTTATTGGTTGAGATATTAAAAGTGAGTGCTTATATTTAACAAATCTGTTAGATTTTTTCACAATAGTTATTTTATTGGCAATAAAATCATTAATTTTTAAATCTTTGAGATAATTTTGCTGTAAAAATGGGAGGGCTAAAGGTTTATAATGATAAGTAGATGTTTGGTTTACCATATTTTGACCCATACTGGTCGTCATGAATTTTATTTAGGCATACACGTTATTATTTTTAAAGTTCCAGTGGCATTTATAATTATGTAGTACAAGAAGAAATGTATTAATCCTAGACCACCTCGATTTCTGGGTAGAATTTATTTATTATAGGCAACTGTTTCTGATTTGGGTTACCAGATAAAATTTAGATAGTGCTGAACTGATTTCTTTGAATGTTTTTTTTGGGAATAGAGTGAGAGGCAGATATAAAGTTGAATAATATTCTGGTTAATATATTCATTTTGATTATTTCAGTTTTTGACAGGAAAGACAGATTCAATATTTTCAGTTTGGTCAGGTTGTTTCTGATAGGTAGTCAAGTTTTCCCTAAGTTCTTAAAATAATGTGAGGCCTTGAATGAATTTTATCCATAAGTTTTTCAGAGAAAGTTTTATTTCAGTGCCATTATAGTAAGAACCAAGTGTTACATATTGAGAATTTGTAGGTAGTTTTGTAGATTTTTGTTGAGTTTATACTTTGAACATTTGGAGTAAATATTAATTTGCTTAATGCTTTTTGGGAGGTACATTTTTTAAAGATGAGAAATAAATGTTAATATCAGCAAAATCTGTTAATGGGAATGGGAATTTTTATTGGTTTTAGGAATTTGATGGTAAGATTTCTGAGTGATTGACATAGAGTGGTTCTATATACAGGTTAAAATAAGGAGAAAGGGGGTATCTCTGTCTGGTACCATTTATAATTTAGATGGGGTTTGAACATTGTTTATTGATTTTTAATTGATTATATACATTTGTGTAGAGAATTTGTATTGCTTTAATAAAGTTCTCTGGAAAGTCCCAATGATGCATGGCTTCATACATCAAATTTAGGTTCATATGATTAAATGCTTTGGGTGCATCTATGGCTAAAGCAAAATAGTTATGTTTGTTGCATTTATTAAATGTTTGGAGAGATTCAAGAGTTAGTGTATGGTCATTTGTTTGTCTAGCTTGTAAGAAGCCAAATTAGAAAGATGATATGATCCTGGGAAGGATAACTTTTAATCTTTGGGTTAAAAGAGATGCATAGATTTTTAAGTCAAGCTTTATAAGAGTTATAACTCTATAGTTTGCAGAACCATATACATTTTTGTTACAATTATGTATTAATAAGGGGTTGAGGATTGATGGATGAATGGCCTTAGAGTGATTTAAATTGAGATCTGAAATTTCTTTAGTGCCAATTAGATTAAATAATTTTAACAACATTTTCCCAATGAAATGTGAAAAACACTTGTAAAATTCAGAACTAATGCCATCTGGGCCAGAAGCTTTCCCATTTTTTAATTTTTTTTTATAATATTATTGATTTTCTGTAAGGCAAAAGGTTTGTTCAAATGTTCTTTTTGATCAGGGTTTAGTTTGTGAAAATGGAATTGCTTTAGATAGTGGTTAAGTTCTGAATTATTTAAATTTAAGGTGTCTTCTGAGTTAAGTTATGAATAATCTGTAGATTCAAAAACCTGTACAATTTCATTGGTTGAATGGTATTTTTTTTCCTTTGTGTTTATAGCTGTTATTGTAGGGGGCAGAGTGTTTGATTTGATTAGTATAGCAAAGGTTTTTGAGAGGGTCTGGGCCTGTTAAGAGTATGTAGTTAACATTTTAGTTTCATGCAGTGTGATTTGGAAGAGATGCAAGAGATTTTTTTCAGTAATCCAATTGTATTTTTATTACTAATAGTTAATTTAGTTTCAAGAGCTGTTATTTTTTAAGATTTTGTTCTTTTTTGGGTATATTGTCTTTTATAGAAAGAAGCTTTATTAATGAGAATAGCCTTATTTGAGATTTTAAAGCTGCTTGTAGGATGTCAAAGGGGATTTCATTATTAGCTGTGCTTGTGTCAAAAGTGAACAGCACTTTTGCACTGCTCCCATTAAAACTCTGACAAATACAACCCCATCTGCCCAAAAGAAATTGAATTCTCCTCAAAACAACCAGAATTTAACAATTTAACTCAAACAGCGGCTGCATCTAAAACATGCACATTGGGACATTGATTTTTTTCCACACATACCTTGCTGACATGATAGTCTAAGCTAATGTTGAGAAGTACATCTGCTAAGAGGCCGTGATATGGGCCTCACTGCAAGAAACCTGTGGAAAAATTGGGAAAACAATACTACTACTACTAATAATAATAATAATAGCAGCAACCTGGATTTTGAATGTATCCTGTTTCACAAACACAAAATGGCTAACAACTCCGATCACTTGGAAATGCACACATCTAAAATGAAATTATCAGCACCGTTTTACCTGGTCGGTAACGTTTTTTTATTTTTTTATTCTTTTCGTTAAATTATCAGCACTACTCACACCCAAGAAAGACAATCAAAATAAAAGACCAAGAACAGCAATTAAAGAGGAGAACTAATCCTCTACTTACTAAATCCAAAACAGAGCAACAGTTCATACTGGAAGCCCTTAGAATACCTTTTCTACCCTTGCAACAAGCGAATCAACAACTAGCAGACCAAATAACAGGCATCAGCTCAACTTTGATGGACATAGCTACCAGAATGGATGCTTCTGAGGGGCAAATAGCACAACAAAATTGATAAGATCCAGTAAGCTATCAATAAAAATGTTACAATGATTGATAAACTTCTAAATCTTAAAACTCATAGCAAGAGAAGTAACATTATCATTAGAGGTTAGAGAGTTATGATCATACATTGACATCAACACTACACTCCATAATTACAGCACTGCTAGACGATGACTCATTGGCAAAAAATATTGTAATTGAATGAGCCCTTGAAGCCCTAAGAAGTGCATCTCAGTGAAACCAACGTATACAGATTAATATGTATCTAGATCTTAAATCACCAAGATGTCAGCAAAATATTAATGTCTGCAAAAAAGGAAAAAATGCTCGTCTGGCAAGGACATAAAATTACATTCTCACAGGATCTTCCCAAGTAAACTATGTTAATCAGGCAGAAGTTGTCACCATTCTGCAAATGTCTACTTGAAAACAAAATCAAATTCCAGATGAAATGCCCAGCGATTCTAACTTTTAGCTACAATGGAAACAACTTTGCAATTCAAACACCAGCCAAAGCAAAACCCCTCTTCATGAAACTGTTTAAATATAAACCAGACTAAAGCTTAGGCTATTAATTATGTGATCTTGACTGATATTTGCCCATTAACAGTATAGTTTATTGCTAAAAACAGACTCCATCAGTTACCTGGTTAGCTTTGATTGTTGTGCTCAGTGGTCTGTGGGTTGTGTGGCTGCTGGAGAAGATCACTGGTTGTGGATCACTCTGGTTTTGTTTAACCATTCCAGATCTTACTAGCTGGTTTACAGTTGGACCAGATTTACAAGTACACTTCTTCCTGTTCACAAGCTACACAAACCGATTGATAGGCCTTGTAAGCATTAAAACGGAAAGCAGTTGCATTTTCCTTAATTTGAACTTAATTGAAGATAAACAATGTCTTCACAATATGAAGTTAACATGATTACTCAGAATATTGAAACTTACTTTTTGTGCGCTTTAACATTATTCATTTGTGTTAATAGACAAAAGAAAAGAACAAAAGGAATGATTCTGTGCTGCACATTGTCTGCATAAAATACTGAGAAATTATCTTTTTTTCCTGTGAATAGAAAATGTTTTAATACTAAAGTCCTTTCAACCCTTAATTCTCACTATAATTATTAGGGTCAAAATAAAAATAGACTCTCTTGCACTATACTCTCTACATTTGCATGCTACCTGTCTACTTTAATTGTTTTATTTCCATAATAATGTTACTACAAACTCTCACTTGCCTCTTTTTTTCCTAAGTAACACAATCCTTTTGCATCACATCATTTGAATATAATTATCTGTCATGAGAATATACACACTGTTGTTAAAAGTTAGTTTTATACTTGGATCTAATAGGCTATAACCCAATGAAAGGGTAAAGTGCTTGTTAGTGCTAAAAAGACTTTGAGTAGTCGCTGTGTTCTTTAAACTCTTGTTATAGTTATGTTTTAACTGTTAACTTTGTTCAGTTATTACCTATTGTTGTGGAATCGTACGTAGATGCCACGTTTCACTACCTTAACTTCAAATATCATTTCCCACACCAAATTCTTAATCTACCTTTTCACATAGTGTTTTTTAGGGTTAGGCCTAGAGGGATGCAGGAAAGGACTACTTGTCGCATGCTAAATTATTACATCACAGTTCCCATTAATAACTTTTGTTCAGTTATTCAGAGTTTGTGAAAAAAATCAGTCAATTACTGCTTCAAAGTCTCTTCTGCAAGCAAATATCCAACATATATCATGAGTTTCACTTGTTTTAAATCCAACAAACACCCATCACTCAAAGTATTTGAAAACCTATCTTTCCTGTGACTTGTGGGACATTGGATCATGAAATATAAATGGCATACAGCAATCCAGGAAAGAAAATAATTTTTGCACTTGACTTAAAAATCTAAAGCAAATATCCACATGGTACAAGAAGCAGATATGTTGACTAACCAGTGGAATCAAACAAAAGAAAGAAAAGGTTAAGAAACATAATATCAGCTGGTAATAGCCAAAAATAATTCAGATGTTGCCGTAGTACTTTGTTCCAAGACCACATCCAAAATTCTGGTTCTGATCCAGATGCTAGATGGTGCTAATTATACAACATAAACTTTTAGATAGACCTGTACTATTTCTAAACTTGTACGCTCCATCTAACAACCAACATGAATTTATCATGGAGATTCACAACATCTTAAGCACATGTAATAAATGTAATTAGTTGATGAAAGTTTGTCACAATGCATTTAATGTCTAAAAGTACTGGTCTTCAATTCCATTATAATCACTGTCTTTTGTGAAGTTGATTTTGACACTTGCTTTATGGATTTTGACAAAAGTTTTTTTGAATTGGCTGAATAAAGCTTTAATTTATTTTGGCCATCGAACTAGCTCCCATATTCATAAGCATAGTGCACATTCACAGAAAATAATTGTATGCACTGTGTTTAGTAAATGGCCAGGTCATTAATACATTTCATGAAGTTGAATCATTTTTATTTTTATTTATTTATTTTACATTTGTTTACCGGGTTAGTCCAACTGGATACATATCCATTTTCAGTGGAGACCCAGGGAGAAAAGCTCCACATTAAAAACAGGACTTTGACTTACATACAGATAAATTCATGATAATGCTATTAGTTAGAGACACAGAAATAAACATACCCATTGCAGGTTAGAGACCCGGGGAGAAAAGCTCCACATTAAAAAATAAGACTTTGTTATGCATATATGGATACAATCTTTCTAAATTAAATTAATTACTTGATAACATGATAGTAAGAGGTGACAATTTAAACAGAGCATAGGTAAAATAGTCAAGTGATGTAAAGGAAAGTGGAATTGGGCTGCTCTAGACGGTATAGAGGAATAAGATAATAGGCTCAGAGGAGAAGGATGAAATAATTGTCCAATAAAACTCTCATAGAGATTATGAGGGGAAGGCAGTCAGAGGAACTAGAGATGTTATAAACATGTAATTGTAGGGATCTTAGTGGAAAAAGAGCTGAGAGAGAGGGCAATAGGAAACGACAAGGGGTGATTGTGGACTTATTTGGACTAGTCCGGTTTAGTGCAAGGACATAGCCAATGAGCTTTTAGGAATGTTTTAAGATTACTTTTGAACTGGTTGAGAGAGGTAGTTAGTTTTAGGTTATTAGGAAGGGAATTCCATAGTTTTCCAATGGAGTTAGCATATAGAGCGTCTCCACCTAAGTTGTTAGATTTGATAGTTTGTATCAGGACACTATGTGAAGATCGGAGGCAGCTAAGATTGGTGTAGGGGGTAAAAAGTTGGTTCAGTGAGGGGGTTTTCTCTGGTTCCTTAATTATTTTGAATGCTTCGGTAAGTTGGTTAAGTTTGAGAAGATTGGGGAGTTCTAACCAGTCAAGTTTCTTTAGGTTAATACAATGATGAGTACGATACGGTTCTCCTGTAACAAATTTGGCAATATGGTTGTAAGCAATAGAGAGTTTATTAAGCTCGGTTTTATTTATCATGGAGTTGAGATGCTGATGCAGAACAGGTATAAACATATACTGCTGAGCATAATAGACGTGTACTGTTCACACTTCTGGCAGGGAGAATGCTGTTAGCATGCATTCAGGATAGAAAGTCTGGAAAAAAGCAAGCTCCTTTACTGCATTTAAAATTTACCCTTCTGTGTGCTTAAATAGAGGATGTGGAGAACAAGGGACCATATGGGAGGGGATGAGCAAGGGATTTCAGGGTCCCCAGATAGAACAAAAAGACAGTATTGCCTCATCAGCTACAGAATCTAAGATATATGTATAGGCAGCTGTGTAGCAGCACTGTATACCCAGTGCAGTGTACATTTCAAAAATAATTTTATTCCAAACTGAGGGATGCTACTTGTTTAGGTGCTTGAATATCTGGCACAGTAATAATGCATCATGGCCTGTGCCAAAGTATGGCATTCTGTTTCACCAGCTCCCTACTTTTTATTTTTCTCCTGCTGTACTGAAAATTTTATACCATTTTTACCGGCAGGAGTCCTCTGTTGTATTGCTCTTCTTATAGTTAGCATAGAGCTGTGTGTATATTGTTAGTGTGTGGAGTAATCCTGTGTACATTCCTAGTGTATTTACTGTATATGGAGACACACAATTGATATGCCAGCAGTTATATTCCAGTACAGCTCCACAGTTGTGGATGAACAATAGTCATAAAACAGTCTTGTTGCCCATTTGTGGGAAACAGTATTCATTGGCATTAATGCTTATTGAAGAAATTTGATTAAACTTGCCTTTACATTGGGACAAGAGTTCCTATGTCAGTCTGTGAGGGTGGAGATAAGAGTTGGGTGTGCCAGCATTTTACCATGTTCTTTCAGTTCCTTTGATGTATGCAGTATGAAACTGTGTGGCTGTGGTGTTAGACATTGTTTCTTTGCTGGGTTGGTAGTACTGTTGCTAGGACATGTTATGTTGATAAGTTTACCATTGATTCAAGCTGCACAGGCTACATCTGTGTGCTCAGTCCACAATTTCATCACAACATTTTCTGATGCAGTAGCACATACGCCATCAGGGATTGTACTGTGAATCAGGTACAGAGCTGCATTAACATCAGTTACATGACTGCTGCATAAATAAGGTGATGCAGCTACTTTATAGAATAGGGAGTATTCCTTTGTAGTTATGAATAGCAAATGGCCATTGTATATGGGTTTTTCCACATACCTGCTCTGTGCAGTTGTGCTCCATGTTTATGAATAATGCTATAAGACTAGGAATGTAGTACTTTCTGGTAACATTTTGAAACAGTAGTGAGAGATCTCTTTAATTTGGTGGATAGGGATCTCCTAGGTTTGGTTTGTGTCTTTCGGCTTTTCCCGGTTAGGGGTCGCCACAGCGGAACTCCGGTCCGCTAATGATATTGCCTTCGGCACCAGAAAGATCTACTTTTGAAATTTCAGGCCTCACAGGCTGTATTTTAGGACAGGTAAGCCAGAGCGTTCTTCATCTTCTTCAGGCTGTTTCAACCCTTAAGAAAAAATCTTTCGCTTCATCAAATTATCCACCTCTTAAGGTTAAGAGAAAGGCTGCATGCAGATAGATTTGCTGGCTAAGTTGAATGATGATGTGCATACTGGTTCCTCTGCTTCCTGACCTGGCCATCCCAAAATTTAAATTATTGCTGAACATTTAACTGTATTCTTTCCTTATTGTAATCCTGAGTACTTGCTATAGTGTGAGTTGTTTACCACTGAACAAGGTATTGTTCAGTTATAACTAGATATATGTAGAGGGCTGCTTGTCCTTTTTAATTTGTTTTGTTTGTTTTTTCTTTTCTTTTTTTTTTTCAGAACTGTGGGTCATAGTCTAAACTTGCCCTTGCTAGATGGCTGTCTGAATTCATTAAATGGTATTATGTTAGCCATGGGTTTATGTCATGTTACTAGAGCTTTAGCTATTTTGATAACTCTTTTTAAAGAAATGCAGCCCTTGATAACATTTGTGTAGCAACTAGCATATTTCTCCATAAATAACACCTAACCAGAGAATAAGGCCTAGCATGGTTTTCCAGGGTGGTCATGATATAAGCCCTACCCCAAAAATAAGCCCCAGTTAAGATAGACAAGAACACACGACGGGCATGTTGAATTATAAAATAATAATATTATTGACACCTGTTGACTGAGGTTATCGTACTCAGCTCGCCATTTTCAGACCATTCGGACACCCAACTTCTTTTCTTTGCAGAAAGTCATAAGATTTTTTCCCCGAGAATACTCCACGTTTCTTACTGTAACCCTAATCCTTACTCACACTTGACGTTTGAGATCCTTGGCCCTTAAACACCGGCAAGTGTACTTTGATTGGTCAAAGTACAGACAATGCACATAAGATGTGCGCACTGAATAACGAACGAGTGTAGTTGTGTCTTCTTAACTGTCATCATTTTTGTTGCCACTCCTGTCTCGTAAGTCTTCAATTAACCCCCCCCCCCCCCAAGACAAGATGAGTGCAAAAAGGGAGAGCTATTCCATGGAGTACAAAAAAGGAATCATGGAGGACTCCTGGGGAAAGACTCTGATGGCTTTCTGCAAAGAGCAGAAGTTGGATCTCTGAATGGTCCACAAATGGTGAGCAGAGTACAATAACCTCAGTCAACAGGTGGACAAGGTAAATGCTAAGAAGTGCAAGTGTGGATCAGGTCGGCAACCATTATTTCCTGAGCTGAAAGATATCATCTGTGAATGGATTGCTAACAGGAGAGCAAAGGCTTTGGTTGTGCGCAGGACTGATATTCAAGCATTTGCCCTTGCAATGGCACCACAGTTAGAAATATCCCAGGAAGAATCCAAAGTATCACAACATTGGCTGGATGGCTTCCTTCAGCAATATGAACTCTCTCTAAGAAGATCAACAACACTGTTCAAGCTGGAAGATACTGAAGTTATTAAACGTGCACTTGCATTCAAGTCCTTTGTTGATGGCATCGACTTTTCTGCTTTCTATCATGATTGCTAGGGATGAAACTGCAGTGTTTATGGGCCAAGGATCTCAAACAACAATTGATCAGAGGGGTGCATCGTCAAACTACATTCCCTCCACTGGTTAAAAAAGTGCACGCGTTACCTGTATTTTGGCAATTCATCTAGATGAAAAGAAAACCCCACCTCTAATCATTAGTAAGGGCAAGAAAGATAAGAATGAATGTGTTTCAGGCATTTACATTCTTGAAACCGAAATAGCCTGGTGCACACAAGCAGTTATAAGGAAGTGGGTTTATATAATGCTGCCACTTTTTTTGCGAGGTGGCGAAAGAGGTCTGCTAGTCTGGGATTCAGCCAGCACTCACCGCGCTAAAGACATGAAGAACTTCCTTGCACAGAGAAGAATAGATCAAATGATGATTCCCGCAGGAATGACTGTCCATCTCCAGACTGTTGATATTGCAATAAACAAGCCATTCAAGGGCACATTTGCGCATGGAACTCAATGACTACATTGAAAATAGAATGGAAAGAAATCAGCTTGGAAACTTTGTGAAGCCTAGCCTGCAAGAGGTCGTGACTTGGGTGAAGAATTTGTGGGATAAAATCACTGACAGCTGTGTTGCCAATGCACTATGAGCAGGCTACATGGACAAGCAGTGCTCATTTAAGGAGAGCTCTATTGCTAGGCATGACAGATTGGGGCCAATAGTTCTACAGGAAATGGAGTTGCAAGAAATTCAGGCTGGAATTTGGGGGTTGGAGACTTTTATGACAATGTTCCAGAAGAAGAAGGTGACATGACTGTATTTGAATAACTTTTCTGTTATCGGAGAACAGAATAGATTGCTTCTTCTTTTAGCTTCCAGCAAGCTCTTGTCAGTTTTTTGACTTTATTGTATTAAGGTAACGTTTCATTATCAAGGGGTAATTACAAAGTAAGGCCACTAGTTCCCAGACTTCATTTTTATGACTTTCCATCATTCTTCTCTTACGGTTTGGGTAAGGAATAAAGAAAGCATCACCACTCAAAAAGTGACAGTTATTCACTTGTTTTATTCTCCTCCTCCAATACACATGTATTGAGATTTTTCTGCACTTTCTGTTAAGCATGAAATGTTGTACTGTGAAAGCCAAGGTGTAGATATTCTGAAGTTGAAATGATGTCCTTCAAGGATGCATCTGCAGTCATCACATATGGGTTGTCCTGCCTCAGGCAGCCCTTCGGTCGGCCGGATTCCAAAGTCTGGGTCTGGCCTCGGCTGATGTCGCACTTTCCCCGACGTCAGAGCGTCTGGGGTATAAAAGCATCAGCCGACGCCATCTTCCTCAGTCTTTCTTGCCGCGTGGTGCCTGAAGCAGAAGCAGTTCGCAAGTGCCGGTCGGTCAGCTCCTGTGATTCAGATACCGAAGACTTCGAAAAAAGCTAAGTACCCCGTTGGGGACTCTTTCTTGCCTCAGCCGATGTCAGATAAAGTTAATAATTGTTTAACCTGTGGGAAACAAATACCTCATAAGGATTTCCACTCTTACTGCCTCCCCTGCCTAGGCCCAGACCACGACGTTTCGGCCTGTTCAGCCTGTGCTTCCTTCAACCGACGAACTCTTAGACGTCGGTCAGAGTTTGCAGAGGAGTTTTTTGGGGCTAGTTTTGCTTATAAAATGCTGTCGGAGACTCCGACTTCGCATTTAGTCAAAAAACGGAAGGACAAGGACCGACACATGTGGGCCGCGGTTTCGGCTGAAACCTCGGTCAGGCCTACCGCGAGTGTCTCGGTCTCAGCTGAAACAGAGTCTTTGGCTCTTCCTACTACCGAACCCACGCAACAGACTACCCCGGCCCTGGAGGCCCCGGCAGAGTCGGTCATTGAATTACCTTCTGAAACCGGTGTCCAGGAATCTTCCGACACCATTACTGTAGATAAGTCTACTCCTGCACGTGGTGCAGCCAGACCCCCTGCATCCATGTCCATTAAGGCTTTCTCTAGGGCTAAGGCTGCTAAACTTTCTAAGGATTTGCCTCACAAAGTTTCCTCTCAGAGACCCTCTTCTAGCTCTCAGATTCTTACCCTAGCAGAGGATCTGATTTCATTAATTAGAGGCTCACAACCACATCCGGGCAGGGGCTCTCTACCACCTCCGGACAAAAGGCCCAGGGTTGAGCCCTCTGATCCACAGTCTTCAGATGAGTCCACGGATGGCTCTTATCTGTCAGACCACCAGGGAGGAGGCTTATTCGGCCTACGAGGATTCTGATGCTGAAGAATCTATTCCCTCGGCCTCCCCTCCTGAAGAGTTTTCATTTGGAGAAATATTACACACTATGAGAGAACATTTTCAATGGCAGGGTCAGGAATTCTCTGATTCCAGAAAGAGATTAAGGACATTTTTACATTTACCTCAGCACAGGCCCTTAGCTATACCTCCTGTTTTGAATGTAATTGATGATGTATATTCAGATGCTTGTACTGCCCCTGACTCTCTCCCTCTGGCTCCTGCAAAACCTGATGGGTACTACAGGGTCCCGGATTCACATTTTCACCTGTACAAGGCCCACTCTGCTGATCCAGAAACTATTTCCCAGGGCCCTAAAGGGGTTGCAGCTGCCACTGCTAAAAATCCTCTACCCTCTGAAAGGGAGTCCAGAGCATTAGAGAGATGGGGTAAGAAAGTGTATACTTCTGCAACTCTTTCCATGAGGGCATTAAACTGTCAATTCCATATGATACAGTATCAAGAATATTTACTAGATGAATTGCATAAGAAATTGTCCTCTTCTGAACCCCTTGATCGTAAATCACTTCAGGATCTGGTGCATAGCTCCCAGCAGGTTAGTAACCATTTCTTGCAGTGTGGCTATGATGCATTGGAAGCTTCATGTAGATCTGCTATGACAGGTGCAGTCATACGTAGGCATGCCTGGCTGAAGGAACAATCTCTGCCAGACCATGTTAAGGCTAAGCTTTTGGATGCTCCTATGGAAAAGCAAAAATTATTTGGTTCAACGGCTCAGAGGTTTTAAAGAAATTTGAAGAAAAGGCAAAATCTGTGCAAACCGTTAAAGATTTTCTGCAAGTCCAACCACCAAGATTCAGCAGAAATTGGCCTACTAAAAATTGGTCCTTTCCGGACTCAGACGGATCTCAAAGAGGCAGAAATAGACGTGCCGGAGGTAGAGGGCAAGCTAGAGGCTCCTACAGA
The DNA here is from genome assembly GCF_019279795.1 of Protopterus annectens. Taxonomy (NCBI): domain Eukaryota; kingdom Metazoa; phylum Chordata; order Ceratodontiformes; family Protopteridae; genus Protopterus; species Protopterus annectens. The sequence goes on along the minus strand of NC_056727.1, from coordinate 673,997,892 downwards.
GGCCGTCAGTGGCAGCCTCCCAACCAGAGAGCTGGTGCAGGAACTACAACTGCTACACCAGGACAGACTCAATGACTTTATTTTGACTCCACCGACCAGGGCTCAATTAGAAGCACCTTTGGGCGGAAAGCTTTCTTTATTCTCAAAAAATTGGCACAGCATTACAAGGGACACATGGACACTGCAAATAATAGACAAAGGTTACAGGTTCCATTTCCACTCATTGCCAAAAAGAAAAGGCATGCCAAACCTGCCACCAAATCAGAGGGCAGAGGCTTTGAAACAAATTACCAACTTAATGCAAATGAAAGCCATAGAAAAGGTACCTCTTTCAGAACAAGGCCAGGGATTTTACACAAGATTATTCCTTGTTCCAAGAAAAGAAAATCAATGGAGGCCTATTCTCGACTTGTCCGCACTGAACACGTACCTCATTGTGCCAAAATTCAAAATGCTGACTCTACAGCAACTCCTTCCCATGCTGGGCAAGGGGTCTTGGCTGGTGACTCTGGACCTCAAGGAGGCATACCTGCATGTCCCTATTCGACAAAGCTGCAAGAAGACACCTCAGATTTCTTGCTGGTTCAGAGCATTATCAATTCTCAGCATTGCCCTTTGGCTTATCTACTGTGCCCAGAGTATTCACGAAATGCCTGGCATCAGTAATTGCACACTGCAGACTTCAGGGGATTCAAATCTACCCATATCTGGACGACTGCCTAATACAAGCGGACAGCAAGCAAACTTTGTTAAAGGACTTGGACTATGCCATCCACCTGTTACAGGCCTTGGGATATACAGTCAACATCCACAAATCAAGACTGGTTCCATCCCAAAGAATAACTTTTCTGGGTGCAGATCTAGACACAACCACCCAGATGTTTTTTCTCACAGAAGAAAAACAAGAACAGCTACCAGTTTACTTTCAGAATCTCACAAGACAAACTCAGATGACTGCAAGGAGAATCCTGCAGGCCCTGGGTTACATGGCATCTTGCATTCTTCTGATTCCACAAGCAAGGCTTCATATGAGGAAATTACAATGGTACCTAAGAAGTTTATGGACTCAGCACAGTCACAGCTGAGAAGCTCTGATCCCACTTATTCCTTGCCTTCAAAAGGAATTCCTGTGGTGGGCTCAAGCCTGCCGGTCGAACAGCGGGCTGCCCTTCAGCAAGCCAAGAGCCAACCAAACCATCACCACGGACGCCTCAGACCAAGGTTGGGGAGCGCACATGGAGGACAGATGTATACAAGGGCTATGGACACAAAGAGAGCTGCACATGCACATAAATCAAAAGGAATTGCTGGCAGTGATACACGCAATCGAGACCTTCAAACATTTCCTTCAGCAAGGCCACCTGCTCATAAGGACAGACAACACCACTGTTATGTGGTACATAAACAAACAAGGAGGCACCCATTCCTACCCTCTTTGCAGACTGACAATGAACCTATGGGAACTGGCATTGAAACTCAACATACAGCTACAGTCCCAATTTGTGCCAGGGAAAGACAATACACTGGCAGACAGCTTAAGCAGAACTACCATGGACTATTACCTAATGGATGCTACACCCAGACATCTTCTTACAAATCACACAATCATGGGGAAGGCCGGAAATAGATCTGTTTGCATCCCCCCTAAATCATCAACTGAAGAAATTCTGCTCAAGGACATACCACCCAAAAGCATGGAAGGTGGACGCTCTCTCTTTCAGCTGGAAAGCTCTAACTGTGTATACTTTCCCACCTCTTCCACTAATGACCAAGGTCCTACTGAAGATCAGGACAGAGCAGCCCAGAGTAATCCTGATAGCCCCAAACTGGCCAAGGCAGCACTGGTACCCACTGCTAAAGAGCTGGTCACAGACGAAACCATGGCCTCTACCCCTATGGCCACTACTACTGACACAGCACAATTTCAGGACTCTACACTCCAACCTGAAAACCTTGCAGCTAACTGCCTGGAGAATACCATGACTCCTCCTCAGGGAAACCTATCCCAGACAGTGAGGAATATTATTATGGAAGCTCGCCGACCTTCCACAAGGAAGGCATATACAGCAAAATGGAAAAGATTTCACACCTGGAACACAGCAAAGGGCCTAGATGTGACTGTGATAAATATGGCATACATACTGGAATATTTGGCAGAATTGTACCACAGTGGCCTGTCTTACTCTTCCATCAGGATACATGCCTCGGCAATCTCAGCAGAATACAATCTAAATCCTCCTGTCTTCTCTCACCCTCTTCTAAGACAGTTTCTAAGGGGAATCAAAAACATTAATCCTCCAAGGAAACCACCTCTACCTACTTGGGACCTGAATTTCGTGTTGGAAAAACTAACACTACCTCTCTTTGAGCCAGCAGCATCGGCAGATGTACAGTTTTTGTCTTGGAAAACAGCCTTCCTTCTGGCCATAACCTCAGCAAGAAGAGTATCTGAGCTACAAGCCTTAATGGCGGTGCAGCCATTCCTTATCTTTCATCAGGATAGAGTTTCTTTGAGGACCAATCCTACTTTCATGCCAAAGGTGGTATCCAGGGTATCTTTGAACCAAGCTATTCATTTGCCTACTTTCTTCCCACAGCCTCAAAATAAAGGGGAGAGACTTCTGCACACCCTGGACATACACGGACAACTACGCTACTACTTGGACAGAACTAAAGGTTACAGAAAGACTGACCAGTTGTTTGTAGCATATGCTGTTGGGGTGCAAGGAAAAGCAATTTCCAAACAGACAATTTCGAAATGGATAGGAAATTGCATTCGTTTTTGTTACTCCTTTCATGGAAAGACTGTGCCAGCTAACATTAGACCTCATTCCACGAGAGCCACAGCCACCACCACAGCCTTCCTTAGAGGGGTGGCTACAAAAGACATTTTAGAAGCTGCTACATGGAGCTCCGTGCATACATTTGCCAAGCATTACAATTTGCCTTTATACTCCAGATCCAGAGCAGGTTTTGCTATGGCAGTCCTGCAAGCTATCTTAACTACACCATCCTTCACCTAGTACCTCCACCCCCAGTTTGGCTATGGTATTCTACCCATATGTGATGACTGCAGATGCATCCTTGAAGGACATAGTACAGTTTTGTACCTACCATAAATGTAGATGTCCGATAGATATGCATCTGCAGTCAGGTTTACCCTCCCTCCTACCCCTCTGTGGTATTCCTAGGGTGCTTACCCCTCTTTTAGCTAGCTGGGGGAATCTATTATGGTGTATTTGTTTGTATATACATGTATATATATAATTCTGCAAATAACCTCCGTAGTGTGAAAGCTTCCACAGCAAAACGACCAAAATACATATAAAAATGCTGTAAATGACGCTAAGTGCTCAGAAATACGTCCAGGCAGTCAAATGGAAGAATTCCACTATTTATTGATAAACCACACAGAAAAATTAACGCTCTTCAAAACTGTAATAATCGCGTTTTCGTCTCGCAATGTGGGACTTCATCAGATATAAGGAAGTTGTGCAATTAACATTTAAATATCTTATTACCTATTATTATATTATATATATATTATATTATAATTCTGCAAATGTTTGGAATCTTATTGCATTTATCCAAATTTAGCCTTCCTAGAGGGCACCTGGCATCTGGGGCAAGAAAAACTGAGGAAGATGGCATCGGCTGATGCTTTTATACCCCAGACGCTCTGACGTCGGGGAAAGTGCGACATCAGCCGAGGCCAGACCCAGACTTTGGAATCCGGCCGACCGAAGGGCTGCCTGAGGCAGGACAACCCATATGTGATGACTGCAGATGCATACCTATCGGACATCTACATTTATGGTAGGTACAAAACTGTACTTTTGTTGCACTGTTTATGTAGAATTCTCACACAACTGTTAATGCATTATCTAGAACTGTTGCCCAATAATGGAAAAGTACCAAATAAATGTTAATTTGTGTGCGTGAATAAATGTTGATTTGTGTACATAAATAAATGTCAATTTTTGTACAGGAATAAATGAATAAATGTAGATTGTTGTACGGGGGGGGGGTAAATATAATGCATCCCCTGATAATAAGCCCTAATGCGTATTTCGGCGGGGGAAAAGTATAAGACCTGGTCTTATTTTCGGGGAAATATGGTACATAGTCCTCTCATAACATCAGTGTAATATATTACAAGCTAATCTCTTTTTTCCAGATCAAAATCTTTCACTGGGGTACTATTACCAGGGCTAGGGCTATTTTCTTCTAGATGTCCAGCCAATAGGAAGAGCTTGAGTCTCTGTCATCTGTCATGCGAGTTACCAGGGATGGACCTGCAGTTATCAGAAACAAAAACATGTACTTGCCATTGCCATAGGTCTGCTGGATTAGGTCTGTCATTATTAACTACTCTGCAAACACAAGAGAAGTGAAAAAACAACCAGGTACCATTTTTTTCACTTCTCTTGTGTTTGCGGAGTTGCTGTGTGGTTTTACTTACTTATTAACTACTGTGTTATTATTACACTTGGAGAATGAGCTGTCTGCAAAATTATTTTGAATTTTTAATATTGTATACATATTTTTATAAATTTTGATATAAAATAGTTCCTTTGCCTAAGAAACCAAACTTGTTTTAGTATAATTATTTTTTCCAGAGGAAGTATTTTACATCAGAAATACAAGACCATGTAAGTATTTAATATCTAGACACACACACACACACACACACACACACACACACACACACACACACACACACACACAACAGCACAGGCATATAGACACACACACACACAAAAAAGTACACTAACACACGCATTCAAAAATATACACATACACACAGACATACATTTATATAAATCATACCCCTCGACCAGTTAATGTAAGAAATCTGGACAAAGCCAATAATAGAGGGACAAAGGACCAACAATAGGGATAGCTTTTAAATATTTCTCTTTTAAACTTGGAAAGTTGCTAGAAAACAGATTTTAGGTTAGCAAGCATTTTCTGAAGCATGTGAAGTCTAAAACATGCACACAACACTAAATATATCCAGTTAGTTAGCTCTTACCCTTATCCTAACCTGCACACACACACACACACACACACACACACACTCACTCACTCACTCACTCACTCACTCACTCACTCACTCTCTCACTCTCTCACTCTCTCACTCTCTCACTCTCTCACTCTCTCACTCTCACACACACACACACACACACACACACACACACACACACACACACACACACACACACACACACAGACACACACTCTCTCTCTCTCTCTCTCACACACACACACACTCTCTCACACACACACACTCTCTCTCACACACACACACACTCTCTCTCACACACACACACTCTCTCACTCACACACACACACTCTCTCTCTCTCACACACACACACACACACACACACACACACACACACACACACACACACACACACACACACACACACACACACACACACACACACACACACACACACACACACAACTTCTAATGCACACAGGCATGCAAGTACACATGCACAGGCAAACACAAACTTACACATAGACATGTATAGACACACGATTTTCTTTTTCTTCTTTTTTCTTTTCTTATTTAGTTTTTCTTTTTATTTTATGCTCGCTGTCAGTAAAAAATGTCAGCCATTTGTTTCTTAACTGTCCCAGTTTCACAGTAGCTTAACATGCCGCTGTGAAGCAGTCTACTTTCTTTTTCAGAGGGTATTACCTATACATTAACAACTTGCTGGAGAATGTTCGTTCTCCAATCAGGGTTTAATGCACAGTTTTCCCATTTTCTAAAACTTGATAATAAATGAGGTGTTGGAGATTTGTTTGGAGCTAGGTGCATGTGGATGCATTTATTAAATCAATCTAAAATGTAATGGGTATCAGTAACCAAAATGTAGGCGCTTTCATGTTGAAGCGAAGTAAGCATAACTTTCCATTTTTGTGATCATTTCATACTTGTGCATCTGTACTTAATATCAATTCCACTTTAAGGTGTTAAATGCTGATGTTACTTTGTTCCTGCCTCTACTGTAAGTTTCTTCAGTAAGTTAAAATGACAAAAAAAAACTCTTTTTGTAATGATACTGCTATGTGATACTTCACTGTTATTTGTTATTTTTCTTTGTGTTTCAGTCAAGGAGTGTGGACAAACAGCATGCTGTGATAAATTATGATTCCTCAATGGATGAACATTTAGTAAAAGACCTCGGCAGCCTGAATGGGGTAAGCTATCCAAAACAATTGCTGCTTTCTGGAAAGAAAAGGCTGGATCACTTTCTCAAACTGCAAAAACTCGTATCTCCTTCGGGGATAGTAAGTGTAATGAAAATCATAACATTCGGGTTTACCCACATTATGTGCTCTTTTTTCCCAGCCAGAGTTTTCATCAGCTGTGCCCGTAACTTTATGAAGGCCTTCGTTGGTCTTAAGCCAGCATTATTTAGAACCTTTGCTGGTATGCAAAGTACTGATATGCAGCCAGGACTGCATGGAACATTTTTCAGTTCTTCTTGCCACTGAAAGTGCTTCACTTCCCATATCAGTGCTGATGTAATGTCATCCGAGAAGCAGTACATTCCTGTCAGTTATTAACTGTTTTTCCCAAGGATCTTCAGTTAACAGTAAACTAAAATGTTAAACTGTGATTTTTAGTTGGCTGTTAGATTTTTATTACCACAAGTAACTTCTTTAATTTTATAATTCTGTTTTTGGATTATGGGCAGGAGAGAGATTGATTAAAAATAATAGTAAGTAAAAAATAATTTGATTTAAGGTGAAAAGGTGAATCATTAAACGAAACACTGAAATACCTTAAAAATGTAAATCCTCCAGCTTAATGTTCACTTGTGTTGAATATTTAAATGACTGTTTAATACAGAGGTGTAAAGTCATAATCAAAAATACCAAACTTCTCCTCTCTGAACTTCATGCTGCTGAAAGATTAGATCTTAGCCGCACCTTTATCCATATTTATGTTGGTGTTTCCTGTAATCTTGAGATCTGGTGGGTTACAGTCAGGGTTGCCAGACGTCCCTATTTGGGCGAGACTGTCCCGAGATCAGCAGCCTGATCCCGAGTCCCGCACTGCCGGTTTAAATCCCGGGCAGCCTCCGCTTTGTTTTTTTTGATTGGCCATAGGCCAATCGCAAACACGGAGCTTCTTGTGTTTAATGCGGAAGTTCCACATTAAACGAAGCTCCGTGTTTAGCGATTTTTGATTGGCCCGTATGCCGATATACGGGCCAATCAAAACATCACAAAACAGAGCTACTTCTGTGTAATGCGGAACTGCGATGTTTCACATTAAACTGAAGTAGCTCTGTGTTTATTTTTGATTGGCCCGGGCCAATCAAATAAAAAATAGTCCCTACCTGGCCAGTCGGAAATCTGGCAACCCTGGTTACAGTAGTGGATGAAACTAGCACTTTAGCACTGGTTAGAGGAGAGAGGCTTATTGCAGCTACATATGTTGTGGCTACTATCTTAATGCAGTCTTTAACTATAGGACTTTTGAAAAGGAATATTTAAATATGGTGCAGGACCTATGTTGGCACTTCTGTCAGACTGACCCAAGTCTGTCAGTAGAGTGGAGATGCAAACATTTGCAGTTATCTGCAAAAGTACAAGAAGGAAAACTGAAAAAAATCAAAGAAAGTGAGCATTTTCCCTGACTCAGTGGTGCAGATGACTTTATATGATGCATGTGTTTTATTTTCTTCTCAGGACTTGGATAAGAAGAAGTATTCCTCTTAAATTTGAGGGTCATCTCTGAAAGATTTCCATTCTGAGGATTTTGCTTTTTAGAAGATAATTTTTTCATTTGGCATTAGGCAGTACCTCTTCTCCTGACAAGTTATGAGGCTGCTAGATTTGTAGTGGAGAGAGCCACTTCTTTGTACTATATGGAACTTTCATAGTCAAATAATTGTGTGCAAATTCCAAATACAAGAACAACAGAGAGGATCTGCAAGTCTTGAAGTCGATGGTATTTATATATACACCGGTGTCATATTTTGCTACTGTTTCTTTCTCTGCATCTAACCAAAGTGGAAACTTTATTCAAACATGGTAACTAGGTAGAACACTGATCCGAGTGGACACTTTTCTGGTCTTCCAAATGAAAGAAAAAAGTAAATGCATGTCAAAAATTACAGAAACAGCAACATAGTTAACATTTATATAAAACGTGTACAAATCTACTACTTTATCTAGGAAACCCAGTTATTTAGTCCACAATTTCACATCCGAGCTCCATTTTGGAGCAAAGTCAGGAAAATTTGCAGTCTGTTACACTGTGAGTAGATTAAAAAAAAAGTTGCTAATAGAAGTCTGTGGGAACAAGACAGAAGTTCACAGTACTTGGGTTCAGCACTCAGGAATGCAAATACAGATATGCTGTGTTTATTGTTGTTCACTAATTGTGATCTCAAAGTTAGTAAATGTAAGTAGCAGGAGTGTAGGGGACAGCACAGTGACAACCCCCCCATTAACTGAGTTTTTGTTGATGTTGCAGCAAGTTTGCTGCTTTGAGTTGTTTGTATTATATCTGCACTTAAAAGTGTTGAAAGCAAACGTGAAGCAGCCAAAAAGTACATTTGGTGCTATGAGTGCTTCATCAAAGGTAGCTATGTCATTGGTGGTTTTGAGGAGACTCGCATAGGTTAGAACAGAGTCCGATCTAGACTGTTAGGTGTTCCGCTCACGCAATATTTCTTGTTTGATCAATCATCTGATGATATTGCTGAGTTAGAAAAGGGAGAACCAACATTGTCATTTAAAGAAATGTATGTGCCTCATACTCCTGTAGCAAAAAACTTAAGACTGCCTATAAAGTGCATGCCTTTTCAACATTCTTGTCATATTATATAATGTAAAAGAATGCAAACCAATTACAGTTCAAATTCAGGCCTTCCAGATAATTTCATCTCCATTGTTTTCCCCTCCCCATCTCCATTACCCCATAAAGATGAATTTTAAAGTTAACTTTCAGCACAACTGGCATTACCAATAGACAGCTGAGTTTTACAAACAGTTTAGCATGTTTATGCAGGAGAATTTGTTCAGAATGCTCAAATGTAGTTTGTTACACGGACATATCAACAACAGCTATAACAAGCATTGCAATAATGAAAAGGTAGTATAGATGGTACCTACCAGTCAAAATGTTCACAATTTTTACTCACAGTTTCTTTTCAGTAACTGGACTAGATAGTAAAGCCATTTCTGGATTTATCAAACCTGAACAACTTCATTAATACAAAATATTTTCAGGATAATGACTTCTGCTTCATGTTATAGAGCAAGACGTGTACATGGCAACTATAGATATGGAACCCTATTTTTAGATAGGCACCCTATCTTCATATGCCAGTAAAATCTTCTCATAGAAGGTCATTTCAGTTTTCAGATCTGCCATTTGGATTACTCACAGCCCCATGAGAATTGTAGCAGGTGTTTAGGTGCAGTGTTGCCACATTTCGGAAAGCAAAACATACCCATTTAAAACCTGACTATCTTCCTTTTATTGGTATAATTGCCTAATAGTTAGACAAGGGAAACATTGTGCACATTAATCAGGTAGTTGTTACAGCATCTGGGAGTAGTATTAAATCACAAGAAGTCTTCTGTCTCGCTGACATTTCTGATGGTAGTCATTTATTTATTTATTTATTTATTTCAGTTTGATTACCGGGGAAGTCCACTGGGCTATGAAGTGCCCATTTCCAGTGGAGGCCCGGGGAGAAAAGCTCCATAAGCAATACAATACAATAAGGGTTACATAGTGTTGAAGGTAAAATATAAGTGTAAAATTCATACAGTCAGGAAATGCAAATGCATAAAATGTACATCATAAGACACAGTTAACAGATAGATTCCACTTTTTTTTTTTTTTTTAAATGGCAATATTGATATTTACAATATTTACATACTTGGAGTCAAGTGAGAAATTGCTTAATCTGTGACAGTCAGCTAAGTCTATTTTGGGAGAATAGAAATAAAAGCTTGAGGGTAGAGTGGAGCAAGAAGTATAGAGAGTTCAGTGGGGAAAATTCCCTAGAATTTATGTAGGGTGAAAGCAGGAACATTTCCGTTTGGATGACAGGTATAAGAATATTTGGGTCTTGAATGATTCTGGGTTAGGTATAGTCCTAAGTGAGGGAAGGAGAGAGTTCCATTTCTTACCTAGAGAGAAGGAGAGTAGAAGCTGGCCAGCGGGATGTTTGGGTTTGTGGATGGAGATTAGGTTTTGGTGTTCAGATCTCAGAGATCGATTTGGGATGTATGGTGGAAGGATGTTTGTTAAGGCTGGGCATTTATCTGGGTAGAATATTAATTTGTGAGCGGTGGTTAGCTGGAGATAGTCTAGGTGGTTGGGGAGATGTCCTTCAAGAATGCAACTGCAGTCATAACATGTGGGTTGTCCTGCCTCAGGCAGCCCTCGGTCGGCCGGATTCCAAAGTCTGGGTCCGACGTCGGCTGATGTCGCATTTCTCTCCGACGTCAGAGCGGCTGGAGTACATAAGCATCAGCCGACGCCATTTTCTTCAGTCTTTCTTGCCGCGCGGTGCCCGAAGCAGAAGCAGTTTGCAAGTGCCGGTCGGTCAGCTCCTGTATTCTTCGATACCGAAGTCATCAAAAAAGCTAAGTACCCCGTTGGGGACCTTTTCTTGCCTCAGCCGATGTCAGAAATTACTGAAAAAGTTAACAATTGTCTTTTTTGTGGTAAACAAATACCTCATAAGGATTTCCACTCTTACTGCCTCCCTTGCCTGGGCCCAGACCACGACGTCTCGGCCTGTGTAGCCTATGCTCGCTTCAACAAGCGCACTCTCAGGCGCCGGGTGGAGTTCGCTGAAGATTTTTTCGGCGATAAATTTGCTTACACCATGCCGTCGGATCTTCCGACATCGCAAACTCCCAAAAAGCGAAAAGACCGGGACCGACATCCTTGACCCGCGTCTACCACCGACTCCACGCCAAAACCTATCGCGAGTGCTCTGGTTCCCTCTGAGACGGTCTCTCCACCGCTCCGAACCGAAGACACCGCATTACCGACGACTCCGATTCCAGATATTACTCCGACGCCAGTTATAGACTTTCCTCCGAATACCGAAACCGAGGAAATGCCCGAGACCATTGCTGTAGACAAGGTCACTCCTGCACGTGGAGCTGCCAGGCCTCCGATGGCAATGTCTATTAAGGCCTACACTAGGGCTAAGGCAGCCAGCAAAACAAAGCATATTGCTTCCGAATCCTTACCTCAGCCGACTCCGGAGACACAAATTATGTCCATGGCTGCTGATTTAATTTCCATGATCAGAGGTTTACAGGCCCATCCTGAGAGAGCATCCCAGACTCCTCCTGATAAAAGGCCCCGGGTTGAACCCTCTGACCCTTCTCCTTCAGATGAAGACTCTGAGGGCTCTGTCCACTCTGATAGCCAGGAAGAGCTCTTCCAGACCTATGAGGACTCGGATGCAGAAGATTCCATACCTTCAGCCTCCCCTCCTGAGGATATTTCTTTTGGGAAAGTTCTGCACACCATGAGGGAACATTTCAAGTGGCAGGGTCAGGAATATTCTGATTCTAGGAAACGCCTTAGGACTTTCCTTAAGAAGCCTCAGCACAGGCCCTTAGCTATTCCTCCTGTACTTGATGTTCTGGATGATTTGTATTCTGATTCTAGTGCTACCCCTGATTCTCTTCCTCCTGCTCCAGCCAAACCAGACAGGTATTACAGGGTCCCAGAAACTCATTCCCATTTATTCAGGGCCCATACTGCTGATTTGGAAACTATTTCACAGGGGCCTAAAGGAGTTTCAGCCTCCACCTCAAAAAATCCTTTGCCCTCCAACAGGGAAGCAAGGTCATTAGAGAGATGGGATAAAAAGGTTTACACATCCACTACCTTATCTATGAGAGCTTTAAATTGCCTTTTTCATATGTTCCAATATCAGGATTATCTCTTAGAAGATTTACAAAAATCATTAGCTTCTCCTGATCCTTTAGACAATGTGGATATGATGCACTGGAAGCTTCATGTAGGGCAGCTATGACAGGGGCAGTGATGCGTAGACATGCTTGGTTAAAGGATCAACCTCTACCAGATCATGTAAAAGCAAAACTTCTGGATGCACCTGTGGAAAAGAACAAGCTTATTGGTGCAAATGCTAAGGATGTGTTAAAGACCATCGAAGAAAAAGCAAAATCAGTTCAGACTGTGAAAGATTTCCTCCAGGTTCAACCCCCCAGATTCAGTAGGAATCGGCCTTCAAAAAACTGGTCCTTTCCTAACCCAGAAAAGTTTCAAAGGGGTAAGAACAGACGTGGCCGAGGAAGAGGCCAATACAGAGGCCCTTACAGGGGACGACAATGGCAGCCAGGAAACCAAAGAAGTGACGCAGGGGTTTCACCTGCCCAACAACCACAAAATCAATGACTTTCCCCTACTACCGCCTACCAGGGAACAACTAGAAGCTCCCTTGGGCGGGAAATTATCTATGTTTGCAGAAAAATGGCACAGACTGACAAAGGACAAATGGATTTTGGACATTATAGACCGAGGGTACAGGTTTCATTTTCATACCTTACCAAGAAAACAAGGCATGCCAAATCTACCACAACATCAAAGGGCAGAGGCTATCAAGCAAATCACTCTGCTGACTCGAATGAAAGCAATAGAAAGAGTTCCACAATAAGAACAAGAACAGGGGTTTTACTCAAGACTGTTCCTTGTTCCAAGAAAAGAATCTCAGTGGAGACCAATACTGGACTTGTCCGCGTTAAACACCTTTCTCATAGTACCAAAGTTCAAAATGCTGACTCTACAGCAACTCCCTCCCATGCTGGGCAAGGAGTCGTGGCTGATTACTCTGGACCTCAAGGAGGCATACCTGCATGTCCCTATCAGACACAGCTGCAGAAGATACCTCAGATTTCTTGCAGGGCCAGAGCATTATCAATTCTCAGCATTGCCATTTGGCTTATCTACTGCGCCCAGAGTATTTACAAAATGCCTGGCTTCAGTAATTGCTCATTGCAGGCTCCAGGGTATACAAATTTACCCGTACATGGACGACTGCCTCATACAAGCAGACGACAAATTGATGTTGACAAAAAACCTGGATTATGTCATACGATTACTTCAAGCTCTGGGATACACAGTCAACTTCCAAAAGTCAAGATTGCAGCCATCCCAGCAAATAATCTTCTTAGGAGCCAAACTAGACACAGCCTCTCAGATGGCTTACCTGACAGAAGACAAGCAAGAGAAGTTAACTCAATACTTCAAAGGTTTAGCAAAACTCACCCAGATGACTGCAAGGAGATTCCTACAGGCCCTGGGTTACATGGCATCCTGCATTCTACTGGTTCCATTAGCAAAACTACACATGAGAAAGCTTCAGTGGTACCTAAAAGCATTTGGTCTCAACACAGCAACAACTTGGAGACAATCATACCACTCATTCCATGCCTACAAAAGGAATTCCTATGGTGGGCCTCGGTGAGCCAGAAAAACACAGGTATGTCATTCAAAAAACCACAGATAACACAGACCATGACTACAGACGCCTCAGACCTTGGATGGGGGCGCACATGGAAGGCAGGTGTATACAAGGACAATGGTCTCCAAAGGAAACACATCTGCATATAAACCAAAAGGAAATGCTGGCAGTAATGCATGCTATTGAGGCTTTTCAACACCAACTCCAGCAAGGCCATTTAATGATACGGACAGACAACACCACTGTGATGTGGTACATAAACAAGCAGGGGCACCCACTCTTACCCCTTTGCAGACTGACAATGCAGCTTTGGGAGAAATCACTGAGTCTAAACATCCAGTTACAATCCCAGTTTGTTCCAGGAAAAGACAATGTGTTGGCGGACAGCCTAAGCAGGAATTTCACAGATCCACACGAGTGGAGGTTACATCCGAAGGCTTTCAGACAACTCACTTCGACATGGGGCAAGCCAGAAGTGGACCTATTTGCCTCTCACCTCAATCATCTTCTACCAAAATTTTGCACGAGGACATACCATCCAAAGGCTTGGAAAATAGATGCCCTTTCATTCAACTGGAACTCCCTAGCAATCTATGCATTCCCACCTCTGCCACTGATGACCTCAGTATTACTAAAGATCAAAGCAGAGAAGCCCAAGGGAATCATAATAGCTCCGGATTGGCCAAGACAACACTGGTACCCACTACTACGTTGCATATGTCACACCAGGAGGTGGGCCCTCCCTCAGTGGCCTCTACTTTTGATTCAACACAATTTCGAAACACTGCATCCAAACCTTCAGACACTGCAGCTGACAGCCTGGGAGATCCCATAAATAACTTCAGCTTATCTCTCTCCAAGGAAGTTCAGCAGATACTAACAGAGGCTCGAAGACCATCCACCAGAAAGGTTTACTTAGCAAAGTGGAAAAGATTCAGCAATTGGAATACCAGCAAGGGACATAATGCATCATTACTGAACATCCCACTCATCTTGGAATATTTGGCAGATATGTTGCAGAGCGGCCTCTCATATTCTTCAATAAAGATACATGCATCTGCTATTTCAGCCAGATACAACACCGATCCTCCTGTTTTCTCTCACCCCTTACTAAGACAATTCCTCAGGGGAATCAAGAACATTAAGCCACCAAGAAAGGCCCCAGTGCCAGCCTGGGACCTCAATTTTGTCTTAGAAAAACTGACTCTACCTCCTTTTGAGCCAGCAGCTTCAGTTGACTTGCAATTTCTCTCATGGAAAACAGCTTTCCTGTTGGCAATTACCTCAGCAAGAAGGGTTTCGGTGCTACAGGCCCTAATGGCAATACCACCCTTTATTATTTTCCACAGAGACAGGGTTTCATTAAGGACCAACCCTACTTTTATGCCAAAGGTGCTATCTAGGGTTTCTCTAAATCAAGCCATTCATCTGCCTGCTTTCTTCCCCAATCCTGTGAATAAGGGGGAAAGACTTTTGCATACCTTGGACATTCATAGACAACTTCGATACTACCTGGACAGAACCAAGGCCAGTAGGAAGTCTGAACAGCTTTTTGTAGCTTACGCCCCTGCAGTCCAAGGAAAAGCAATTTCAAAACAGACTATTTCTAAATGGATTGGACATTGCATCAGATTCTGTTATTCCTTTCATGGAAGACTGTTCCAGCCTATGTCAGACCACATTCCACCAGAGCTACAGCCACCTCTACAGCATTTTTAAGAGGGTGCCTACAAAGGACATTCTAGAAGCTGCTACATGGAGCTCCGTGCATACATTCTCCAAACACTACAACCTCCCTCTATATTCCAGATCCAGAGCAGGCTTTGCTTCGGCAGTCCTGCAGGGTTTGATTGCCACACCATCTCTCTCCTAGAGCATACCTCCTCCCCCAGCTAAGCTATGGTATTCTACCTACATGTTATGACTGCAGTTGCATTCTTGAAGGACATAGTACAGTTTTGTACCTACCATAAATGTAGATGTCCGATAGACATGCAACTGCAGTCGGGCTTTCCCTCCCTCCATACCCCTCTATGCCTAGGGTCCACTCCTATCCCCCTTACTCTTAGCTGGGGATATCTGTTATGGTGTATTTGTTTTATTGCTCATATATTTGTTTGGAATCCTGTTTTTGTCTTCCAATTTGATTACAGCCTTCCTTGGAGGGCACCTGGCATCTGGGGCAAGAAACACTGAAGAAAATGGCGTCGGCTGATGCTTATGTACTCCAGCCGCTCTGACGTCGGAGAGAAATGCGACATCAGCCAACGTCGGACCCAGACTTTGGAATCCGGCCGACCGAGGGCTGCCTGAGGCAGGACAACCTACATGTTATGACTGCAGTTGCATGTCTATCTGACATCTACATTTATGGCAGGTACAAAACTGTACTTTCTAGCCAGTTCAGAGATTGTAGGGTAAGGCAGTGGTGAGTTGAGGTTTTGGATGTAGTGGCAAATTTAGAGATCCTATTATAACAGATTTCAAGTTTTGAGGTGTTGGAAGCAGACAGATTGGTTAGAAGAGGTGCTCCATATAGTAGAGAGGGTAGAAGGTAGGTAATTGCCAAGGTATGCCTAGAGGAGTTGGAGAGAAAGTGGTTATTCCTGTAGAGCATACCTAACTTTTGGTGGGTTTTCTTTATGTTTTGTTGTATGTGGATATCGAATTTAAGGTGTTCATCTATGGTAATGCTAAGAAGTTTTGCCGAAGGGACCACTTCTATAGCAGTGTTGGTTTGGCTTAGGACTTTGAAAGCATTTTTGTCAAAAGAGAAAGCCCTGGAGGGAGGGAAAAGTAGTATTTTAGATTTATTAGAGTTGAGAGAGAGATGTAGTGGAAAAAGCTATTTGTGTTTTAGTCAGAAGTTCAGGAAG
Organism: Protopterus annectens; assembly: GCF_019279795.1. NCBI lineage: Eukaryota > Metazoa > Chordata > Ceratodontiformes > Protopteridae > Protopterus > Protopterus annectens. The sequence goes on along the minus strand of NC_056727.1, from coordinate 673,981,516 downwards.
GTTAGAGGCGGCACAGACTAAGGTAGAGTCATGAGCGTATTGGATAACTGTGGTATCAGGGATGACAGTGTGAAGGTTATTAACAAAGATGTTGAAGAGCATGGGTCCGAGGATGGACCCCTGGGGAACGCCGGTGGGTGTTGGTAAGAAGGAGAAGGTAGAGTTCTTCCATCTGACAGCTTGAGATCTGTCTGATAGGTAATTGGAGAACCAGGATAGAGTAGTAGGGGAGAGATTAAGGTTGGCGAGATGAAAGAGAAGGTGTGTATGGGAGATGGTGTCAAAAGCTTTAGAGAGATCTAGCAATACTGTGGATACTAGAAGTCCAGAATCTCGGGTTCGATTGACTGTTTCTAGGAAGGATAGTAAGGCAGTTAATGGTGCTGTGGCCAGGGCGGAAGCAGTGTTGGGTGGGTGTTAGTAGATGATTCTGAGTTAAGAAAGGCAAAAGTTGGTGGTTGACACATTTTTCTAGAATTTTAGATATTGGAGACAGTAGGGCAATGGGGCGGAAGTTGGAAATAGTGGTGTTTTTGCCTCCTTTGTGAAGAGGTAGAATGTAGGCTGAAAGCCAAAGTTTGGGTACATACGACTCTTTTAAGGATCTGTTAATTAGGATACAGATTGGGAGGGCAATACCTTCGGCAGCACAATTGAGGAAGGAGGAGGGTATTTTGTCAGGGGCATTAGAGCATGGCTTTAGTTTGGATAAGAGCCTTTGTATAAAAATGGTTGAAACTGGTTTGAGCTGGAAATTAAAAGGTCAGTTATTATGGTTGTTGGGTGTTGAGGAAAGAGAGTTAGGTGGATTATTGCTTGGGAAAATTTTGGTTAGCTTAGCTATGGATTCTGTAAAGAAAGAGTTGAAGTGAGAGCTCAGCTCCATGTCAGTTAAACTAGGGTCAGGGCAGGGATTATTCCTGGAACCTGGATGGAGAAGGGAATTAACTGATTTCCAGAATTATTTTGGGTTCTTATTATTGTTGGACTGAAGTTTATTATAGTAGTTTTTTTTTGTCCAAGGTGATTAGTTTTTTTACTTGGTTGCGGAGTTGGGTGTATTGGAGCAAGGTGGAAGACATTTTATTTTTCTGATAAAGCTTCCAGGATTTGTCTCTGTGACGCATGATTTGTTTTGTTTCTTTGGTCAGCCAAGGAGCAGAATTGGCTTTGACTCATTTGTTTCTTAGTGGGGCTAGGGAGTTAGAGTATTTAGGAAGACAGAGTTAAAATGTTCTACAGCATTGTCAAGGGGAAGAGTATTTAGGATTTGCCAGTTAATTTGTTTAAAAATGTTTGAGAAAATTGTGGGGTTAAAGTTGCTAAGATTATGAGTTTGAATGTAGTGGTGTTAAAGTTGCTAAGATTATGAGTTTGAATGTAGTGGTGTTGATATTGAGTGGAGTTAGCTGAGCAATGAATGAAAGCAGGGAGATTGTCACTAAAGGTGTCAGGGATAGTGCCAGAGAGAATTATTTTGTTTGGTTGGGAGACTAGAAGCCAGTCTATGGTGGACCCCGGAGGGTGGTTTTTGTTAGGAAGAGTTGTTGAATGGATTACTTGGGTGAAGTTGTAGAGGTTAATGGATAGGGAGGGGGAAAGGCGTGTTGATTTTATTCCAATCAATATTAACGTCGCCTAGAATGTAAGTTTCATATTTTATTTCAGTTGAGATCCATAGTTTTACTACGTAATGTTTTACCTGCTGAGGATAAACGAGAATAATTCATATAAACCTGACAGAATTTTTTCAGCAACAAAGCAAAGCAAACTTGTTTTGTGAACTGTGGGGTACATGTTTTCTTTCATTCTAAGAGTTCCTTACGCAAGACTTCATATATGAAAAACACACTGGCATCTCAGGAAACCGTGGAACTCGCCTACAGGCATATTGGATATGATTATTCCTTTTCCCAATATATAAAGAAGAAATTTTAGTGGTTCTGTGGCATGGCAGACTTCATTTTTTTGGAGTGATGCAGCCTTCCCCATACAAAGTCCACCACCTAATAACAGATTATTTGGATTATTCTTGTAAAACTCACGTCAACTAGCATGAAGTCGCTTCATATTAGCATGAATAAGATTAAATCAATTTACTAGAGTCCTACTAGTTTTCCAGGACAATTTTAGCCAGAACACCTTCAAATCAGTCTACCAAAAACATGACAGCAATGTGGTGCATAAAACAAATCATATTCTTCCAGATTTTCAGAGAACAGTCCAGAGAATGGGCATTGCAACATAATCTTCTTCTCTTAGAAAGCCATGTTTTAGTTTTACAGATTCAGCAGGTACTTTTTTTTTAAGTAGGGAAGATGTCTTTGTCACAAAAATGGAAACTGGATCTTCAAATATTTTATGACATTGTACAGAAATGGGCATCCCAAACAGAATCCATTTGCTACATAATAAAATCAAAGTTGCTTTGATTAATTCTGTATCACAAAAACAGTGTTTTATCTAAGCTATCAGTGTTTTATGAAGGGAGTATCTGTATGCATTAGATGTGCACAAACAGCTGAGATACAACATTGGGAGAACTAATATGTTTTAGTTACTTAACCACAAATAACAGAAAAATGAGACAAAGCCACAGCAAAATAGATGGCCAATGATCTAAAATACCCAAATACTTTATTAAAATAACAAACCAACTTTCAAAATCTCTAGCTCCTCTGCTGTTAAGCCTTTACAGAGTATACTCCCCATTTTCCCATGTACCCTTTAAATATAAAAAAGAACATATTAGGGACATAAAAAAGGTAGGGTGGAAAGTCCTGTAGCCCTTCACTTTCAAAGATTTCATAATGGAAATCCACTTGGATTACAAGCGACTGTTCTAGAACAAATTAATAATGCTTGTATTAATGTGTGTGACATAAAAGACAAGCTGTGGAAAAAGGAATCTATTTTCATTTTGAAAGTTCATACTTTATCCCCCAAATTTCTTAATGTGGAGTGCAATTTGAACTGTTTTTTGTAATTGTTTTTTTAATTGTTTAATGATGTAATTAGAAAATTGAGGTGGCTATTTAATGGGTACATGGGAAAATGGGGAGTATACTCTGTAAAGACTTAACAGCCGAGGAGCTAGAGACTTTGAAAGTTGGCTTGTTATTTTAACAAGTGTTTTGGTATTTTAGATCACTGGCCATCTATTTTTCTGTAATTTTATGTACTTGTTTCTTTGCTAATTGGATAAGTGAACTTGTCCTTCTCAGATCCTTTTCAGCCACAGCCTTGCCCATAAGGGGAAGGGTAAATACACCATATATAATATCAGGTTACTTCCACTTACTTTTCTTCATATTGGCCAGTTTTTCAGCAGTGGCAGTGGCCTGTCATTAGTGTTACCCAAATTCTTGGTGGATACATAAGACCGCAGTATATAAGCAGTGTCACTAAGAGTTGTATATAATGTTTGCTGCTTGCAGTGCTTCCCATCTTGCCTTAGTAGTTCTAGAGTTATTTGTTCTGCATAGCGATTCTCAACAAATTACTATTCACTTCTTCAGAGATCTTCAGTCACGTCTTTTGAACTTCTGATAAAATATACTGTCCTTATATGACTGACCTCTAATTCATGTAATTATGTGTACTTATTTTCTTTAATCATTATAGTACTGCTGGTCTGATATGGTTAAAAGACAGTATGTTGGAAATTGTCTTCTAAAGATCACCTCATCTGAACTGTGATCCTTACTAATATGTATTAGTTTTTTTCACCCCACCCTATTTTTTTTGTTATGTCAAGCTGTTTTAATAGTTGACTTGGAAAAGCACCAAAGAAATGATTTGCCAATATTTATTTCCTGTGGACAATGTCAGCTGTTTTTTCCCATATTCCTGCCTTGTGATCTTGTACAGTTTCTGGTTGTACACTGGTTTGTGCTCTTGCTTAGTCCTGTATCCCCTAGATGATTATTTCGTGGTATCCCATATGTGACTTTTGGCCAGGTGGATCTCCCAGCTCCTTGAGAATGACATCTCGGTGACTAGTGATTAGGCTGGGGAAAAGATTCCAAGGGGTTTTAGGTTGGACCCTGAAGCCATCATTCTCACTGCACTTAATCATAGTACTTGACTGAGGGAATGGCTAATGTAGTGATGTGAGGACATAATTGTTTCCCCGTTTGTTAATCTGAGATGTCCTGCAATAATCCTGGCCTCCATCAGAGGTCTTTCCCTTCCCAGCATAGAAAAATTGGTAGTCAGCAGTTTCATCTTATCCCTTCCAAGGGAACTTTGGTTCACAGGCGATACAGATGGATGCCTTGCCTCTTTGCCTTTGGGCAACCTCAGCAGTTTTTGAACATACAATTTCCAGCTTTTGAGGAAGTGAAGTTATTTAATGATCGAATCCATATTACGTTAAGATGGAGTTTAGAAGCACGTGATGTTGTTTTGTTTCTTCATGTTGAACTGCATTTCTTTATGTTGAACTGCATTTCTTGTAAATAACAGTGACAACTGAAATATTTTTGAGACTCGAGCTAAAAAGTGAATTTCTAGTTTAGGCAATGTGTATAGTTTATTGGCTAGTGTAAAATCTTATGATATGACACCAGTTGCTTATTTTTGTATAAGTATTGGTGCATTTGATACCTTTGATGAGACTCAGGCTATATGCTACTTGACCTCCATGGCCATGCTTTAAAAAGTAGATTTTCTTGACTGTGCTAATATGCTCATTTCATTAGAAAAGCAAAACTTATAACAGTATCTATAAACAGATTAGAGGTATAGCAATGGGGGCAAATTTGCCCCGACACACACACGCACACTTTTGCTAATCTAGTTTTAAATGAATGGGAGAAAATTTTTTTTTAAGTGGATTTTAAAAAATATACACGTATAATAAACTGTAAATTTTACTGGTGATCTATTTTTCTTATAGATGTTTATCAGTAGAAACTTTTTATGTTTCACTAATAAGATGGATATATATAATTTGGATATGGATGTAACCCTTGGTAAGTCAGCTGACTGATTTAAACTAGGCATTTACAGAAAGCCTACAAACATTAATTTTTGTGCATGCTGCTAGTGCACACCATAGATATGTCAAAAACTGTGTGGTTAAAACTCATTAGGCTTTTTAGGCTTACCTCTGATCATGATCTATTTAAAAAAAAAAGTGAATGTTCTTAGAGAAATGTTTTTAGAAAGAAGCTGTAAACTGGATCATGTAAATGAGATTTTTAGTGAGGTAACAACTGGTAGGTCTGACAAAGGGCTCCTTTTATCCAAATGTTCCAGGCCTCAAGCAGTTTATTTGGATAACTGGCAGTTAGGATAAGCAGTTGTGTCAGTACTAACTAGTATATGGACATGTTAGAAATACACAGTATGAAAGTAAAACAGAAGTACTGTTAAATATTATTTTTTTTATCTTTATTTCTCATGACTTCAGTGGATGTTATACTTTAAATTTATTGAGCAATTGCATATAAGAAAGAGAACAGAAAAATAAAAAAGTAATAAGCCAGCATAATGGCATAGAATGATAAAGCCCTGACTTTGACCCAAGTGATCACAGTTCATTTAGCAGCTCAAGTGCCAGGAAGGATGGTTGTGCTTATCCTGGTGTGGCGGGACAGAGCTAGTTGCAGGTCATGGTAGTCTTTCTGAGGAAGGAAACACTCCTAAATTGAAGGCATGCTTGTGGTTTGCTAAGCAACTGATCAGCAGTAGACTTCAATGAATAAATGCACAGAGTGTGCACTTGTATGGGGAAGGCACTATGGCTCCCAGAGTAATGTGGGCCACATGTCCTCAGGGCAGGGTGTTAAGTCATAAAATAAACCTCCCCATAGATGGGAAGGTGAGGACACAAACAACCCTAAATGCTGACTGAATAAGGGCCTCCTCCCTCAAAATGCTCAGAAAAATTATGAGCTCAAGTCACTTTTGGAGTCTCCGAATACAAAATAGCTCGTCAATAGGTTTATGACACAAGAGAAGGGAAAGTGTGCAGTATATATTAGGACAAAAATGCTGAGATTTTTTAAGATTTGTTTGTTAAACCTCTTCATTAAATAACCACAACATGATATCACATACAATAATAGAAAATGAAACAAACCATTATGAGTTTCCATTATTATTGTTATGCAGAATACATATTTTTTACTTTTCATTCACTTCAACATTACATAAATTGCTCAGTTGTTGCCCTTCCTTCAACCTCATTCCTCTTCCTCAGTATCAGTCTTCATGTATTTTCCCCCAAAATTCCATTACTTAGTCATTTCCTTTTGTACTGTATAATTCAAATCCTATATCCCAGCTCAAAAGAATCTACTTTAATACCATTAGCAAAAATACTCTGTGAGGAAGTTTTTAAAATCTGCCAGCTTGCTACATTCCCCAAACACATGACCCCAGTTACCATTCTTTTACCCATTGCTTCCCCAGTATTTGCTGTCTACCTGAAGAAGAATCCTCAAGCCTGTTTAGAGCATAAAAGATACCTGTGTAAATGCTTCCATGCAGAAATCCTAAAACATCTGGACTTTTTTGCATACTTGAGAGCTTTACAGATTTATTCCCACTGTTCCTTTGTAAATTCCTATTTTGTATTCATTTCTCGAATCTTTTCTAACTTCTTCTGATTGATTCTTACAGTAATCGTGTATTATTTCATATACCCTTACCAATTTTCTCCTTTTTAACAGGTTCTTCTTTTCTTAACTCAGGTAAACCTCTATGAGAGATGTTTTTTTATTTAACAATCCCATCCATTTCTGTTTGCCTATACTCTTATCAATCCCTAATAGGGAGGGCAAGCTCAAACCCGCAGTCAAATCTGCTGTTTAGCCTCATTCTGCTTTGTTTCCTATCCCTATGAAATTATTTGCTGCTAGTATCTTGGTTTCTTTGCTAATTTCCTTCAGTAAATTGTAGTCTCCTCTTGCCTTTTTTCCATACCTGTACTTGCAGACACTTTTATTGGCAAAATCTCATTTGTCTTTTCACGGTTGACTTAGTTCTTATAATACTTCTGTACTTTATGACTGTAATATTCTGTATGGTTGTTACTGTTCTTAAAGGCTTTCACCCAAAATCCTAGTCTGCTGTCTGTATCTCTCAAAATCCCACTTACCCATTTCATCATCCTTGTCCACTTTGGTTAATGCTCTGCTTGCGTTATGTATACCTTAACTGTGTAGCTTGAAAGTACCCTTTCAAATCAGGTAACCCTAAGCTGCCTTGTTCTACAGAGGCATTCAGCTTATCTCACTTTTGCAGTCTTCCTCTCCCATATAAGTATCTTCTGCTCTTCATTAGTTGTCACCCCCTGCAGCTGCTCCTCTTCTTGCACTGTGAGATTTAGCTTCCTTTTCAGTACTTACCTTTGGCAACACATCTAAATAAATTTTATTTCTTTCCCATATCTTGTTTTTCTCTTATTTCTTCCATATTTTTAAACTCCCACTTTCAGTTTTATCTCACTCACGAGCCATATCTTCTTTAATGATTCTCTCTTCGATAATAACTTTTAAATTATGGCCTCTTTTTAACAGGTATTTAGGAAAGTGCCAGTGTTTCATTTTTAGATCGGTACCCTGCACTTTTATCTTAGTTTTTAGTGGTGCATGATCAGATCTAATTATTGGATGGCTCTCAAAGCTTTCAATTAAATACACATGCTCTTTTGAAATACAATAAATGGGACAAACCAGATAGAAAATGTTTCTTGGCAAATAATATGTAAATTCTGTCATTCTGCTACTGAACTTGCATCTCCCATACCAAATATTTAATTTTCCTCAAAAATATAAATGTTCTGTAGTCCTCTTTCACCTTCATTCTTGCACATGGGTTCGGAGCCAATCCTCTGCTCCGACTCTGCCTATTAGCAAGCTCAAAGTCTTCTAATTGGCTCGTGGCTAGGTAGATATCCCATGGTGCACGAGTATAATCCCCAGATCTCGTTTGCCACGCCGACGAGTTCAGTTGTGCTTCTTCTTGGCTGTGGCTAAGTTTAACACATTTTGCTATTTTTTCTAGATTACAGCTCAACTTTTCAAGTGATATAGCCTTCGCTAGAATTGTACCATTGTTAGAGTAGTTTTACTCTTGCTGATGTACCCTTTTCTTCAATTTAGTTAATTGCTGTTTAGAACTAGTTTGGTCGTTGGCCTTATTGTTCTCCTTGGTATCCTGTGTGCCAGTTTGTTATATTTGATGGGCATTTTGCCCCTAGTTGTTATTGGCTGTGCTAGATTACCGTAGAGAATTTGGTAGTTCATAAGTTTAATAGTTAGCTTTGTGTGTGTGTGTCAAGTATATTTGGTAGTTTCAGACCTTTAGTCTTCTCTCTTCTAGGTCCTTTGAGTTAGAGGACCTAGTTTTCTCTCTTTCTTATTTACCCAGGGCTAGGCCCGTTTGAGTTAGAGGACCTAGTTCTTGTGTGACTGTTACTGCGATAAGGGCTAGGGCCCGTTTAAGTTAGAGGACGTAGTCCTCGCTGTGTGTTTGGCTTGTGTCTTTTTGCTGCATCCCAGCGCCATGTCTAAAGAGGCAAAGGATCATAAACCCTCGGGTTTAAGAAATGTGTGAAATGCTCTCAGAATATGTCTATTACCGATGGCCACAGTAACTGTGTGTATTGCCTCGGAGCCATCCATCTGCAAGAAACATGTTTGTTTTGCCATTCTTTCAGTGCCAGGGTCTTACAGGAGCAGAAGAACAAACTAATATTAAAAGGTCTCCTTAAGCCTTCTTTTGAAGTAGACTTGGCCAGTTCATCGTCCTCCTTAAAATCTCGTAGATCTAAAAAGGAAAAGGTTAAACCTTCCAAGAGGTATTTCCCGGCACCATCTGGTGCCTCGGAACCGCCTCCTAAAATGTCAAAACCAGACAAGTCTTCTCCCTCCTCGGCTCCACTGATTTCGGAACCGATTGAGGCTGTTTCTACTATGACTCCAGTGTAGGCCCCATGCATTTCGGAGCCGACTACTGGCTGCAGACATCGGAGCCGGTCCACGGATCCATTACCGGTCTCCCCAACTTTAAGGTCCCCTATCTTACAGAGGTCTAGATCTCCCACACTGTCTTCCAGATCTTCCTGGAGCCTATTAGAAGAAGATGTTGTGAGAGTAGTGCTGAGACTCCTGAAGTCATCTGTCTTACCAAAAATGCTGTTGGCTCCAACCCTGTCGGTCCCGGAGCCAGAGCAGTGCTGAACTTTCGGAGCCAGAGTGCTCGGTACCGCTGGTTGTGGAAAAAGAAGTTATGTGCTCACCATAACGTTCCAACTGAGTAGTTACACTTCATTTTCTACAACCTGTGGGTATTCGGATCCATATCGGATCTGAGCTGGCAACTTTTCAAGCATCCGCTCCGAGGTCCAAGCTCCTCCCCCTTACCCATAACCCATCACCATCTCCTACCTTCCCTCAGATCGAGTTTGCCACTACTCAAACTAATCAGCAACTCAACCTTACAATAAGCCATGAGCAGGTTCGGGGGAAGGAGGGTTGCAAAAAAATGAAGTATAACTACTCTGATGGAACGTTATGGTGAGTACATAACTTCTTTATCTGAAGTAGTTAACTTCATTTTATCTGTAACCTGTGGGCAGAGTCCCCAGCTACTCAAACTCCTGGAAGGCCCTCATGGAAGGATATTCCTGAGCACCTCAGAGCCGATGGATGCTCTCCTGCTGGAGATCAAATCCAACTTATAATGGGAAATGAAGGTATGCCGCACAAATGTCATCCAGTGAAACCCTAGAGCAAAAGGCAGCAGAAGTCGCCATAGATCTGGTAGAATGAGCTTTAACAGGACCAGGAGGGGACAGACCTTTGTCTTTATAAATTTGCAAAATACATTGTGTAATCCATCTAGCTAAGGAAACCTCAGAGATGGCTTTACCCAGAAAGGGTTTGGAAAAGGACACAACTGGTCAGACTTGCGGAAGGGCTTTGTTCTGTGTAAATAAAAACAAAGTTGTCTATGAACATCTAGCAAATGCAGTTTATAGTCACCCTTGTTCTGAAAATTTGGAAAGAAAACAGGCAGGTTAATTGTTTGTTTAATGTTTGATTCAGAAGCCACTTTTGGTAAGAAAGAAGAGTTTGTGCAGAGAGAAGCCACTTTTGGTAAGAAAGAAGAGTTTGTGCAGAGAGAAACCCTGTAATTATGGAAGCTCAAGTAAGGGGGCACAGCAGACAAAGCTTGAATCTCAGAAATTCTCCTAGCTGACGTAATGGCCACTAGGAAGGCTGTCTTCCAGGATAATCTACTGATGCTACAGGTTCAAAGGGGGGGGGGTGCAACTAAGCCTGAAGAACCAAGGTAAGATCCCAAGGAGGAACAGAGCCCTTAATTGGAGGACACACAAGAAAGATTCCTTTAAGGAAAGTATTACACAGTCTAGAAGAGGCCAGGGCATTCATGTTTTCGCCGACATGGAAATTCGAAATAGCTGCCAGTTGCACTTTCACAGTGGAGGAACTAGCCCCTTGCTGAAAAATATTGGCTAAGAAATCCAACACTGCAGGAACAGGGGCTGTAAAAGGGTTCAGGCTTCTCTGAGAAGCCCAAATATAGAATCGTTTCCATTTACTGCGGTAAATCTTCCTAGTGTAGTGGAGGCCTTATGGGTAGCCATCAGAATAGTTTTTACTGAAGATGAAAGACCGGGAGTCCTGGCAATCAAGGGAAATGGAGCAACCAAGCTGTCAGCTTGAGGCTGTCCAAGTTGGGCGGACAAGTGCCCGAGGGATGAGAAATGAGATCCGGGCAGGGATCCAGAATCCAAGGAGGAGCTAGAACATGAGACCAGAGGAAGGGGAACCACACCTGACAAGGCCAGAACGGGGCAGTGAGGATCACTTTGCACCCCAGTCAGCAGGCTTTCTGAAGAAACTTCGTAATGAGAAGTAACTGAGGATAAACATGCAGTAACCCGGGAAGCCAAGCATGGACCAGAGCGTCTGTGGGGGGATCCCCTGGTGAGGGGATCAGAGTGAAGAACTCACTGCACTTCGTGTTGGAAGGAGATGCGAAGAGATCGCAGCAAGGCTGACCCCACGCAAGGAAGAACTCCTCCGCTATCGATTGTTTCAGAGACCACTCGTATGGCAACAGAATAGCCCGACTCAATCTGTCCGCTAAAATGTTGGAGCATCCCGGGATGTGCGTTGCAATCAGGAAACCGACTGGTGATCGCCCACACCCATGGCCTTGCGACACAGAGGGTAATATCCGGTTCCTCCCTGTTTGTTGATGTACCAGACAACCGACATGTTGTCTGACTGAATTGCAATAGTCCCCAGAGGAAGAACAGTGTGGAAGGCTTGCAGTGCTAAAAGCACTGCTCTCATCTCCAGAATATTGATATGCAATCTGGTCTCGATCTGGGACCATGTTCCTTGGACTGTCCTCTTCAGATAATGCCCCCCCACCCGAGCTGGGAGGCATCCGTGGTCACTGTGGCTTGGGCTGTGGGTGAAACAAATGGGCATCCCACTAAGATCTCCAGCGATTGGAGCCACCAGAGAAGTGACGCCCTGTAGGGTTTGCTGATTTGAATTGGATATTCCATGGGGAGATCTAGCCAAGACCACTGTACGGCTGAGTCCATTGAAGAACACGCATGGGAGGATAGAGATTGCAGCACCCATAGAGCCCAGGGCTCTGAGAACATCGCCCGCCTTTGGGAACCTGGGGCCAAGAACTACTGATATATGGGCCCGTAGTCTTTGGACCATGTCTGAAGTTAGGAAGACTTTCAGTCGAAGTGTGTCTAGCCATGCCCCGATTAAGTCCAAGATCTGCACTGGGTCCAAGAGGGACTTGGAAACATTGATAGTGATCCCTAGCCAGTCTGCAAGATGAAGGAAGGAGTCTCTGGCTAGGCAAAGAAGACGCTTGGTGGAAGCAGCTAGTAGCTAGTCGTCTAGGTAAGGGAATACCTGAATTCCCTGAAGCCTCAGGTGAACCTCTACGACTACCATTACCTTGATAAACACCCTGGGGGCTGTGGTGAGACCGAAGGGTAGGGCTCTGAACTGGAAATGTTTGACCCCCAGCCGGAAGCAAAGGAATTTCCTGGAGCTTCTGCGAATCTTGATGTGGTAGTAAGCATCCTGGAGGTCTGTCAAGCACATCCAGTCGCATGCTCGAAGATGAGGTAGAATGGACCGTAGGGTGACCATACGGAATTTCTGCTTGGCGACAGCCAGGTTTAAGGTTGACCGGTCCAAAATGGGCCTGAGGTCCCCTGTATTTTTTGGCACTAAAAAGAACCTGGAGTAAACGCCTGATCGGGGGGGACCAGTTCGATGGCTCGTTTCTGAAGCAGCTTGGAAATCTCTAGTGCTACCATCTCCCTTTGAGTGGGTGGGACATCAGGGAGGCAGTTTGGTTGGACGTGAGGGGTCACAAAAGGGATGGTGTAGCTTCTGGATATTATTTGAAGCATCCAACGATGTGCAATTATGGGCTCCCAAGCCATTGGGTGCAATGATAATCTTCTCCGACTGTCTCTAGAGTAGGACAGTCAGGCAACCCCTCAGGGCTGCTGCGTTGGCCTGTCCGAGAAGGGCTCCCTAGACCCAAAGTTCCTCAGACCCCCTCTGCCTCTGGGGCGGCGTCTGTCCTGTCCCCCACTGCCTCTAGGGGATGAGTTGTCCTGAGAGTCCCGGGAAAACTGATTTTTGGAACCACATCTTCTTTTGCCCTCTCTGATTCCTAGAAAAGGATTTTTAAGGGCTAGAGAAGCAGACTCCGATGACAAAGTCTTCCTGTCCTTTTCACTCTGGACAAGGGTGTCACATACAGTCTTCCCAAAAAATGAAGAACCATCGACGCTTGTCCTCTGGCGACAAAGACTCTGGGAGAGACTCCGCTAACTCCGTAACTAGGTCTCGCTGCAGTTGTATAACGTGTGCCAAATAGTTCAACGCTCGGATGGAAAACGTCGCTGAAGAATACACTCGCTTCTCAAATCGATCCACCACCCTGGACTCCTTGTCCGGAGGGTGGACCAAGGAACTCTTCTGAGCCAGTTCCCTCTTGGTGGCTGCTGCAACCACCATAGCATCCATGGGGGATTCTTTATACCAGGCCTGTCTGTCTGAGGGTCGAGAGAGAATCTTGTCCGGGCGTTTAGGTGTCGGCTCTATGGTGTCAGGCTTCTTCCATGCCCGCGTGGTGATAAGATCCACTAAGGGATCTGCAGGCTGGGACACCCAGGACGTAGATGGGCCCATGCCAAAAGCCTCCAGGCACACTGATTGATCCATAGTAGGTTTTGGGGCTGACCAACCTCCCCTCTGGTGGAGGAGCTCCATGATGTCTCCAAAGGAGACATCCTCGGGAGGTGACCTTGGGGAACCTTCTCCTTCATCTAAATCAGTGTCTTCTGTCAAGGACTCGGGGGAGTCCAGGTGCCTCCTTTAACACGTGTGCTTATGGGGACCCTCTTCAATGGGACTCTCTGAAGAGTGCTTATGAGCCGCGGGGGTCGGGTTTCTCTGGGGGAACTGCCTGGGGCTCTTCTAGCATTGGCTGTCCCTGGGACAAGCTGAAGGAGTCGTAACCGAATCCGAGGGAGTCTGGGCGGAATCCAAGGAAATAGGCTGGGGTCTCGATCCTTGGGAGAAAACCCTCTCCACCATATCGAACACTAATGGAGAGCGCACCTCCTTAGCACCCAACAAGGAGGAAGCTCTTCCCCAGGTCCACCGTGAGGAACGAGACCGAGGCTGGGGTAGCCGGAGCTCCGAAGGAACGGCTCAGATCTGACAAAGTCAGAGCCGAAGACACCTCCATCCCCTCGGATCCGACTCCCCGTCCTCGGCCCTGAGAGTTGCTCGTATCCGAACTGGTCGGATCCGAGGAACTCGAGGTAATCGCCGGAGTCGAGGTTGGAGGAACCGTTGGTGCAGAACCCCCAGCTCCGAAGATCATTGGATCCATAAAACCCAAAACCACAGGCTGGATCGGGGAAGGAGAAATCGGATGAAAATAGGGCATGGAGGTCCCCCCTCCAGAGGGAGAGGAGCCTGGCAAGACTCCCATCTGGATTTGGGTCAGAGTAAGTCTCATCATCCTGTCCATATCCAATTCAGAGAGACTCCGAGTAAAGCGCGAGAAAACTACTGACTCAGATCTGGCTGGTCGCTGCAACGACCTGGATGAAGGCCTCTGATCCCAAAGCACCATCAGCTCCGGGGAGAATCTTGGGGAGTGGAGCCAAGGAGATCTCAACACCTTAGAAGGCAGGCTAGGGAAGGATTCCTGATCTGAAAACCGTTTATGGGGCCTATCCCCCTTCTTCTCTCTGTACTTATCCTTTTTTCTGTCTCTTCCTTTGGCTTCCCCTTCAACCGGTCTAGTGGGAGGGTGAGTGCCAGCCTGAGGTGGAGGTCGGGCAGCAGCTGCGGGAGCCGAGGCCAAGGCTGATGAGTCCAGCGTGGAAGCAGGTAGAAGGCCTTTGGCTACCAGTTTGACCTTCCTTTCTTTCAAGGCCCTAGAGTTAAAACTGGAACACACACTGCACTGATAAATGGGGAACACCCAGGCAACAACACACGAGTGTGACCATCTGCCAGTGAAAGCTTATGGCCACACACTGTGCATTTCATAAAAGTAGGTTTGGGCTGATCAGCCATTCTAAACACACACAGCCCACCTACCAAACTCCCAATACACTATAAGCATGCACACCTATGGGGGAGGGAGGGCCTACACTAAACTACTTTACAAACAGACTTTTTTTTTTTTTTGGTTTTACCGACAAACAAGCATTTGGGGGAAGAAAGGGAACCACTCTCAACTCTCAAAAAAGGACCAAAAAGGCACTTACTACAACCCTATGCTCATAGCTATGGAGATCACGATGCTGATGCATGAAGCGGCAAACGAGATCTGAGGGAAGATAGGAAATGGTGATTGGTTATGGGTAAGGGGGAGGAGCTTGGATCTCGGAGCAGATGCTTGAAAAGTTGCCGGCTCATATCTGATATGGATCCAAATACCCACAGGTTGCAAATAAAAAGTTAACTACTTCAAATATGAAGTTAACTACTTCAGATCCCTCGGTTCCAGCTTCCCCCAACGAGGCTGTCTTGGAGCCGAGTTCTGCTCCGACACCTTCGGAGCTCGGAGCAGATGCTTGAAAAGTTGCCTGCTCAGGAGTCTCAAAAGATGGGCAGGTACGGGAAGCGTATCTTTTCGTTAGCGGCATTCACACTCAGATTGCTGAACTACCTAACACATTTTAGAAGGCTTCAGAGAGATCTCCTTAAGGAGTTGGGAGAGACTCGACAAGGTACATCTACTGAAGGAGTCCACCTTGAATTCCATTGTTAACTCATCCATGAGGTTGATCTCTTATAGAGCGAGCAGGGCAGCGGGTTCAGGAGTTTCCCTCGGGAGGCACTCCTGGATGCGCTTGTGTAATTTTGTGGAGCCGTTCGTCTGCTTTTACCAACACCCCTTTTGACGGTTCTTCCTTGTTTGGACCTAAGGTAAAAGACACACTCATCAGGTGTGAGCAAGAAGGGAAAGCGTGCTCTGCTGTGGGAGTATGTTTTACCGTCCCCAGTAGACCATACCCCAAGAATCTCCGAGGTGGTAAAATGTGGTTCAAGAAGTCCCAGAGGTTTTTCCAGAATGCACAGGGGGACTCCTCCTTCAGAGGCAGAGGAGGAGGAGCAAATGGTAGACGTTGACCTAGAGGTAGGGGTGGGCCGCAAAACCAGGGAGGTCGTGATTCGTTTCGAGGCCGGCCCTATCAGCGCTCCTGATGTGGGGCCCGACTGCACTTCTCTGGAGCCAGTTGGGGGTAGCATTTCTTTGTATCCAGAAGCCTGGCTAAGCATCACCCGAGACAAATGGGTACAAAGAATTATCACCAGAGGTTACTCCGTACCCTTTTTTCTTCCACCTCATGTTCCCAAGAGGATCCTGGATGTTCCACCCAGTCACAGGGATCAAGCAACTGTTGAAGTGAACATGTTGCTCGTAAACAGTCATCCAAACAATCCCCGCAGACCAGGTAGGGTTTGGAACTTACTCCATATTCTTTTTAGTGCCAAAACGTACAGGGAGCTGGAGGCCCATCTTGAACCTCAGCAAATTAAATTAATCCATAAAGAAGGACAAGTTCCGGATGGTAACACTGCAGTCTATACTCCCTCTATTACGAAAAGACACTTGGATGTGCTCAGTAGACCTCCAAGACATGTACTACCACATAAAATTGGACAGAGCATTAAGGAGCCATCTACGCTTCCGGCTGGGAGCCAGTCACTACCAGTTTTGTGCTCTGCTTTTTTGTCTCACCATGGCCCCCAGGGTGTACACTGAGTGTATGGCAGTAGTGACAGCTCACTTGAGATGTCTAGGATTCCAAGTGTTTCCGTATCTGGACGACTTGCTCCTGACCGCCTCCACCAGGTATCTACTTCTTCAAATCAGAGACTCCACTATCCAACTTTGTTCCCAGTTGGGGATTACTATAAATTGGGAAAAGTCTGCCTTATCGCCCTCTCAATTTGTGATTTTTATAGGCGCAGAAATAGACGCAGTCGCCATGTTGGATTATCTTCCAGCAGAAAGAGCACAGAATCTCGTACATTAAGTCCTTCATCTACTCTTTCTCTGGAAAGTCAAGGCAAAGACAGTGCCGAAACTTCTAGGGACCATGGCCTCCACCATATTATTAGTGCCTCTTGCAAGACTACACATGCGGATTCTTCAATGGCTTCTATCGTGCCAGTGGTCCTTCCAACAACTGCCTCTATCCCACTACATCTTTTTAACAAAGTCTTCCAAAAAGGGCCTCCGTTGGTGGATCCCAACCCAACCAGCTAACGACAGGCACTCCATTCCTTCCTCGCCAACCCATTGCCACTGTGACCATGGATGCCTCACAGATAGGGTACGGGGACATTATCTAGGCAGGACTATCAAAGGCATGAGGACCACCTGCATATCAATGTCCTAGAGATGAGGGTGGTGCTTCTAGCATTGCAAGCAGTCCACGACCTTCTTCCTCTTGGGACGATAGCAATTCAATCAGACAATATGTCGGTAGTGTGGTATGTCAACAAACAAGGCGGAACCAGATCGTACCCACTCTGTCGAGAGGCTATTCGTGTTTGGAAATGGGTGATATCTTCCCAGCGCTTTCTAGTCGCATTGCACATCCCGGGGACAACCAACGTGATAGCCGACAAACTCAGCCAGGCAATCTTGATGACTCACGAGTGGTCTATGAGGCAGGAAATAGCGGAACAGATTTTCCCCAGATGTGGACAGCCTTGTCAGTCTGATCAGCTCCAAATGCAGCAGCTATTTTTCCCTTATCCCCCTTCCGGGGGAGTCATCGTGAAATGCACTTGTTCACAATTGGCACCTGGGTCTCCTTTGTGCTTTCCCACCCTTTCCTCTCATATCCAAGGTGATTCAGAAAGCGAAACTGTTGGGAAGCAAATTGATCCTCATCACTCCTTACTGGCCTCGTCAGGTTTGGTTCCCCTTTCTCGGACCTCATCTACTAGACGACCCATGGACTCCAGACCCAGTACCAGATCTATTGACTCACATGTCAGGCTCTCTTCATCCCAACCTCCACACCCTCAGTTTGACAGCTTGGCTGCTCCTGTTCCATCCCTAGTCAGGCTTCATGATTTCTCACCTGCTGTGACCCACATTCTTACATCTTCTCACAAACCCTCCACTCGAAAGTTATATACTAGCAAATGGAGAAGGTTTTCTATCTGGGCTGAGGAAAGGAACGTTGACCCTTATACTGCATCCATTCAGGCGGTATTGGAATTCCCGTCTGAACTTTTTCACCAGGGTTCTACTGCTGCCACAATTAGGGTTCAGTTGGCAGCAATATCAAATTTTCATTTGAGCCATGAGTCCAATCTGATGTCACACAGATTGTGTAAAACCTTCCTTAAAGGTGCGACTTTGAGACCTTTCTTTCAGGAATCGGTAGCGTCATGGGACCTAAACTTCGTCCTATCCAAATTAACTTCTTCACCCTTTGAACCAGCTCATTCATGTTCGTTGAAGTTCCTGTCTTGGAAGACTTAGTTTCTGGTGGCAATCACATCTGCTAGACGAGTATAAGTTACAGGCACTGTCTATGAAGCCTCCTTATTTGATTTTCCACAAAGATAGGGTATCTCTTCGTACAAATACATCCTGTGTCCCCAAGGTGTGCTCTCATAATAACTTGAACCAAGCTACAGAGCTTCTGGTGTTCTTTCCTAATCACTCCAACACAGCAGAATACGGATTTCATCAGTTGGACATTCACAGTTCTATCTACACCAGACCAAGGAATTCAGGAAGTCTGACCAATTGTTTGTTTCCTTCTCTGACTTCAGATTAGGTCTCCCAGTTTCCAAAGTGACCCCTTTCGAATTGGATTTCCAGTTGTATATCCTACATTTATTCTTCTGATGGAAAGCCTTTACCGTTCAAAATTAAAGCTCATTCTGCAAGATCCCAGTCTACTTTTGCAGCCTTTCATGCCAGGGGGTTTTT